>NW_016170346.1:15625-15926 GCF_001687245.7 Rhagoletis zephyria
CTGATCATTTATGTATACATTTGTCTATATCTATCTCGATTCGTTTTGCCTGTTACAAACAACCGTTATGTGAACAAAGTTATAATACCCTTGTGCACAAGTGCGCTCGGGTATAAAAAAGGCAAAAAGGCCTAAGTGGAAAAAAAGGGCAAAAAAGCCTAAGAGGGAAATTCAAAGATCTAAGTGAACTAAGTGAACTACTAAATAATGAACCTTGTGTTCTTGTAAGTAAAATCTAGACACGCAACATTATTTGATTATTTACAGATGGAGGAACTCAGAACCAATGTGACCAACCTAA
>NW_016170347.1:0-731 GCF_001687245.7 Rhagoletis zephyria
TTCACTGTGTTTTATATGGCTCATTTAAATATGTATTGTAAAACAGTAATTTAGTTAAGTAGTATTCTAAATGAGCAATATCTGCCCGAACTTATGGATTCTTCTTTACTTATTTTGATTCAATTTGTGTTTGGTCAGATTTACCTCTCTTTTTGGATGTAAAAATAAAACTCCAAACCTACATACATACATATGTATACGCGTAAAAATTATAGAATATTGTCTTTTTTATTATTTTTCCATCAGTACTCGTTATTGTCCTTGGAGCAGTTGCTCAGAAGTATATCAACCTGGCTGCGCTTTTTTTAAATGGAGAGCGCTTGTCCTTGCCCCACTTACACACATTTATAAATATATTTTATTCACGTATGACTCCGGTATTACCAGTACATCCTTTCAGATAGGAATGCTTGTATAAAAGTATAAACGCATGTATGTACATATGTATATGTATGTATGTGTACGGTTTGTCTTTCCAGGTACATATATATGTATGTATGTTGCCGCACAAACTTTTTCTCGCATATATTAAAGTTTTAAATCTCGCATAGAGCTCCTTATCAACTGGGGCAGCAGGAGCAGCAACAACAAAAACGCAACAAATAGGAATCGCGCTATTTAAAGAGCAACAACAACACTAAAAATAACAATAAAACGACATGCACCACTGCAAAACTTTAACAGCAATTGCAAGTGTCTAACCAAAGTCGCGTCAGTTGGAAAATGTTTAG
>NW_016170347.1:756-15925 GCF_001687245.7 Rhagoletis zephyria
CTCCTGGCATTTGACGAATTTTTAATTGAACACGATGTCGCAATTTTGCAACATGGCTTATATTCTAATCGAAATAAGTTGTTAAGATAATAAAAATAAAACCGCCTCAAATTGACGCTGCCAATCATGCAACTGTCACGTTTGATTGCAACATTTTGTGGCAAACGGAAATATTTTGTGTTAATGATAGGACAAAAGCTCAGTTTTGCTTCTAATTTTTCTGAATAATGAAAAGTGAAGAGACGATCACTTAAGGCTCCTTTCTGGTATTAATATATGTACATTACACTGCATCACTCCCCATACCAAAAAAAAGCGATACTGTGTTTCCATTGGAATCATAAAATCTATATCTAATATTTTAAACTTGCACCAAAATATTTCGGGAAAAAATACGATTTATGTGAGCTGGGCCGATTTGAAAATACCTCCAAAAATTAAGTTTTCTATGGATAAAATAGTCTTCTTAATTATTTTTTGAAGAAAAATTACCTCAGATGACAAAACAGTTTAAGCATAAAAAATTTGCATAGCAATATGAAAAAAAATTTCTGAGTAATCATAATAATGACATGATGATGCTGTTTTTGAAATTTTTTTGAAGATTGTTTAAAGAAAAACTTGAATAATTTAGCCAAAACTTTACCGATTTACAGCCGGTTTCACCAGCAATTTAAATGGAAAAGGATTTTTATTTTCTCTTAATTTCCATATAAAATTCAAAAAATTAAAATCATTTTTTACTTAAATAAATTGCTTTCGTAAAATTGGCTGTTAGACTTATATACGAGTTATCATTGGAAAGGCATTTTCTCACCCCTTTTATATTTTTGCAAATAAACTCATTCAAAATGAAAGAGAAGTTTAAGGTGAACGAGCATCATTTCAAATTACATTAATATGTGTTGATATTTGCAAAAAAACAATGGGATGTCAATGAGTTTCTTTGTAAAAAAATAAACCTTTCCTCAGGATAAGCAGATTATCACGATTCCGTTGATTTTTTTTTAATATCTTTATGCAGATTTGTTAAGCTTAGACTGTTTTGTTATCTGAGCGGATTTTCTCCAAAAAAATTCTTTAAGAAACTATTTTTAACTTTAAAACTCCATTTCTGGAAGTATTTTCAAATCGGTCCAGCTCACGTAAATGTTAATATGTTTCCTAAATTATTTGGTGGACGTCTTCAAATATACTAAATTTAGTAATCCCGGCAAATCAAATATGTATGGTCTTGAAACCAATTCAATCGCCGACCTTATATATTTATAGCTCAATCCCGTAATTTCCCCTATCGGTTACTTTCTTGTCCCCTTGTCGAGTTAGTAAGAGAAACTGAAATTTGCTTGATTTTCTATCGCAAGCAGGTTTTTTATTACTTACAAACTAAATAATTCGGCCCTTTGGGTTTTGGGAACGCAGACAGTACAGCCACCAAGGTCAAGGAAAAATAAATACATAATAACTAAGCTGAAATGATGAGAGCCGATAGGCATTTTCTTGCGCTAAATGAGTACCAGTATTATGAAAAATATTACTACCTACTAGTCTCGGGACTAAATGTATGTTGGGTTTGGAATCTACCTCGTAGAAACTTTTTCCCAAGAAAACAATTCAAAAAGACTCAGGTGAGACCCCTTTAGTTTGGCGGGCATGATGAGAGACTTGTAGGGCATGATTTGAGGCGAGATCTTCCTTTCTGTGGATTGCACAAAGTGCACTGAGATTCCAATCTTCAGCATGTATTCATCAAGCTAAATTCTGATTACAAGCTGGTACATGTGCCCGACCAGCTCTTCACCGACGGCATACCGTCGGCTCCAGGGGTCTTGCTGTTTTAAAGCCGCTTACTTCTCTAATCACCTCGTCATGGTCAAGTTGAGAAACGTGTGCTTCGTCCCTATATATTGTTTCCGGTTGTTCTTCATAAAATGCGATAACCGCCATTCACTAGCGTTAAGTATTGTTTTCTTCACATTCCAAGTATACACTGGACATCTGTTCCCAGATTTCCATATTCATTTCTGCAGCAACCAGCCTTTGTCTTGAAATCATTTAATTGCTGTTTTATTTTCGCATTCCTGTATGCCAGTATCTGTCTGTATTTATGCCTATCGTTTCTTTCTTTTGAATATACGTCTTTTCTCCCTCCTCATTTCCAAGTGTCGTTCAACTATCGCTCGCTTAGCTTTTGCCTCCAGGTTGGCTTATTGTGGATATTTCGATACTGGTGTCTGATGCCACTAGCTTCCATGTTCCGTGCCGCAGCAAAGTCGATCAGTCTCTCATCGTTGTCGGAAATGTTGTCACGAATATTGAATTTTCCGACTCTTGGACCAAATACGCCAAGCGAAATATTAAGATCGTGGCGGGCCAGCGCTCATATCCTTCCCCCAGCCACTGTAGAACTGCTCTTTGGTTTCATCGTTTTTCTTCTCCGTCAGGGTATGGGCAGAAATTAGGCTTAGCTTTAATGCGGTTAGTGGCAATTCGTTCACTGATGGGGGTGAACGTAGAGACGTGGTGGCGTAGTGTACACCCAACCACAAATCCTACGCCAAATTTGTGCGCTGTCTCATGGCAGCTGTAGTAGATGTACGTTAGACCCAAGTTTGCTTCACTGTGTTTTATATGGCTCATTTAAGTATATATTGTAAAACAGTAACTATAGAAGAATAGTAAGAATACTACTTAATTCTAAATGAGCAATATCTGCCCGAACTTATGGATTCTTCTTTACTTATTTTGATTCTATTTGTGTTTGGTCAGATTTATTTATCTTTTTGGATGTAAAAATAAAACTCCAAACCTACATACATACATACGTATACGCGTAAAAATTATAGAAAATTGTCTTTTTTATTATTTTTCCATCAGTACACGTTATTGTCCTTGGAGCAGTTGCTCAGAAGTATATCAACCTGGCTGCCCTTTTTTTTTAATGGAGAGCGCTTGTCCTTGCCCCACTTACACACATTTATAAATATATTTCATTCACGTATGACTCCGGTATTACCAGTAAATCCTTTCAGCACAATTAGAAAGGAATGCTTGTATAAAAGTATAAACGCGTGTATGTACTAGAGGTTTACGCCGATAGATATTGCGGCGGCGGCGTCGTCAATGTTAGAAATAATCGGCGGCGGCGGCGACGCCGGCGCCTCAAATAGCGCCGGCGCATCTGGCCATTAGCCACATACCAAAGAGCATAGAAAACCATGAAGCTGCTAAACTTATCCTATCATTTTGTGAGCGTCAGCCATTCACCACTCTTATTCAAGTTGGAATTTTTTTAAATTCCATTTTTAAAAAAAAGCTTTTTGTTAATAATTTTAAAATAGTTAACAATATTAACCTTCCACCATCGAAATATGATTATGAGGATCGAAACGCGTCGATTGCTACCTCTCACGACAAATTTGGACGCAATTGTACGATATAGTTCAGTGTTAGTATATCATGAAAATTTTGTACATTAATCCTTAGGCGCCGCACGCCGCCGCCGCCGCCGCCGCCGCCGCCGCCGCGCCGATTTTTCTATGACTCGGCGGCGGCGAGTGAAAAATGACAAAAAACGGCGGCGGCGGCGGCGTGGCTCGGCGGCGTATACCTCTAGTATGTACATATGTATATGTATGTATGTGTACGGTTTGTCGTTCCATGTACATATATATGTTGCCGCACAAACTTTTTCTCGCATATATTAAAGTTTTAAATCTCGCATAGAGCTCCTTACCAACTGGGGCAGCAGGAGCAGCAACAACAAAAACGCAACAAATAGGAATCGCGCTATTTAAAGAGCAACAACAACACTAAAAATAACAATAAAACGACATGCACCACTGCAAAACTTTAACAGCAATTGCAAGTGTCTAACCAAAGTCGCGTCAGTTGGAAAATGTTTAGAGTGTTGAAAGTGAAATTTTAGCTGGCATTGGAACGTGTGAGCAGCAACAGCAGAACAGGCAGGAGCAACAACAACAACAGCAAAAGCGCTAGAAACTATAGCAACTTAAACTATCACAAAGGTATACATACATCATACATACAATTTACTTACCTCTGCAGCATCATCTACATATTACCAGAATTGATTGTAATTGTTGTTTTTGCTGCATTCACTGCTGCTCCTAGTTAAATAGAAAATTTTATGTATTTTTATATATTTTTCCAATGTTTTTTTTTTGCATCGTTTCGTGTACGTAGATGTGTGTGTGTGTGTGCGTGTGTCTCTGGTTCGTATTTTATTTTATTATGTTAAAAAGTTTTCACAAAGTGTAGCAACAACGTACGTTCAGCTTTAGCAAGGATGTCTGAGAGTTTTCCACAAGTATTAGTAACCAACCTACAACAATGCTGTGTGGGCCAACAACAACACTAACAATATTGGAAGTGGCAACAATGCGCCAGACAGCGCGCAGACAACCGACAACAACATGGAAATAGCGACAAAACAACAACAACAACTAGACTACATATGTGTATGTATATGCAGCAGCATCTGTGGCTACAACAACAGCTAGAATTGAAAGAGCAGCAAGCGCACTGTAATAAGAAAATATAGGTACACACACACACACACACACACCTGTATGAGTGGGCCAAGGCATGCTACTTTCGCTAAACATAAATATATTTATATGAATCTCTATGTGTTTGTATGTACAGTATGTATGTATATTTGCTCGCTGGCAATGCTGCAGCATTTTATTATCCTTACTCAAGTTTCAAAGTTATTGCAAAGTGAAAACTTGGAATGTCTGCTTGACTCTTAGACTGCTGTCTCGCGCTCTTGTTGTTGTTGTTGCGCATAGTTGCTGTCGCAGGCGCTGTCGGTTGCATTGCTGCCGCTGCTGCACTCGTTGTCTGCAGTTTGGCATGCTTAGTGTTTGTTGTTGTTGTTGTTAGTTGTTTGCTAGTTTTATATACATAGACAAACATACTAATTTTCCTTGCCGGCTGCCGGCTGCCGTCTACTGCCTGCTGCCACAAATTCGTTGCGACTCTGGGAAACTTTGCAGACATTGCAACATTGTGCGGCAAGAATAACAACAACAACAATGCAGCGGTTTACGGTGGCAGCGTGCGAAAAAAGTGGCAGCAGATGTTGGCGCTTACCACCGAGGCGGGCAGCTGCAGCACAAAACGGCAGCAGCTTCTGGCGAGCATTATAGCGTTGAGCGCGAAAATGAAAAAGCGCGCATCCTTCGTAGGCACACATACACACACGCACACACATAGCGCAAAAGATATACAACTACTTGAAAATATAAATTCTTGATTCAGGAAAACTCAAACTAAAACTCAAACTCACTTCCATACATATGTAAATTGTATTTGCATTGTTGGAATGATGTCGCAACAACACCATTGCCAATGTCTGGCGCTTCGCAAACAAAAGTTGTATGTTGCCTAGATTTCTAGGGCAAATACTTTTGCTCCAGTTCAACTTTAAGTGAAGTTAACTCAAACATAAACAAATGCAAACAGTGGCAAAAACTTACTTACCAACATTGAGTTGGCTCCTGGCTTTGGTAGCAGACAATTATGCGCGGCCTCATATATACATACATACATATATATGTATGTACACATGACAACAGTAGCGCACAAAGGCAGGCAGCAGACATCAAAAGCATCTGGTTACTTAACTTGCTCTTCAGGCGGAGAAGTCAAGAAAAGTTTTCAGCAGCCGAATTTACGAATTTACTTATTACTAAAAGGAATATCAGTTGGCTGTCTCTGGAAGTTATGTGAAAGTTTCGAAAAGTCGGTAAATTTTCTAGTTTATTTTGAAATTACATTTTTAAACTATGCTAAATTTGTATTTTCACAAAAAAAGGAAAGAGATATTGAAATACATGAACGTAAAAATTGTATCCTGGTAAATGGCACAAAAACCAGTATATAAGTTGAACCCGAGCCTCCAGTCAAGTAGCACAAAGTCTGTGCCTCACAGCCCGCAGTTAAATAACAACAAAGTTGAACCGAAAACCACTCAAAAAAAAAGTGGTTCGGTTCGGTTCAAAATCCCCTAAAGCATTTTTAAAGTTTTCTAATACATACACAACTCTGTCTAAAAATGCAACCCTATGGTAAAACTGCAAACATTTTTGAGTTTAATGTCATCTCTTTGAGTTATAATTTCATCCATATGAAAAAATGCTTGAAATGTTTTTATATGGTAGAAACTACATATCACCGCTAGAAAAACAAAAAAATTCAAAAATCGGCACTTATCATATTACATTAAAGTTGAATGAGCTATAAAACTGCATACTCGTATTTAAGTTCTAATTTAAAAGTTTGAAACTATTTATAATGAAATCTTATTGAAGTTTGTATATTTTTTCTAATTTTCGTACAAAGTTTGAAATTTGGACTTACATGGTTGTTGTTATATACTTTTATAAAAAAAAAAAAAATTAATATTAAACCAACAAAAGAAAAATAGTCCAATATCTAACTCCTAATATTTTGACCATAAGTATACTTGTACTTATGACGTTGAGGCCCAGTGTAAACTCCAACCTACCAAAAATGAGGGTTTCAACTTTAAGCCAAGATTTTGACGACTTATCCAAGCCTTAAAAAAATATTAAAATTTTTCAAATTTCGCCTTGATCGCGTTGATTTTAAATATTTTTTCTTGTTGAGGGTATTACGCATTTTTTGTACAAAAAATTTGTAGAACAAACATGTATGGAAGAAAATTCGTGAAAAAATTGCCAAAAATTAACTTAAAAAGCATTCCTAGAAATTCTTACTAAAAATGTTTGCAATTTTGATGAAACTTTGAAGAATTTTCATAATTGTTGCACAAAGTTTTAAACTTGGATTTATTCGGTTTTTGTTAGACGATGATAGGATGAACACGAATACGAATACGAAAACGAACACTAATTTTAATGGAATAAATAAAAAATATATGTAAAATTAGGTTATTTTTTATTATTTTATTAAATAGCACGGGCTTTTGGCTTTCAAAAGAAGAAATAAAAACCTGCTAATTTTTTCCACTTTCTGAAGTAATGCGTTTTTCGCTAATGCATAAAATAATTTTTTCATTTTTTCTCAGTGCCTTGTAATCTACACGATACGTTACATTTTCAAAAATTAAGTGTCAGATTAAAAAGCTTAACCTGTGGACAATAGAAGGTTTATTTTTTTTTAAGAGTTGCCACCTGTTAAAAAATTAGATTGTTAAAAAATTAGATCCAAATTTTTTTATAAGTTAAATGAGACATTAAGAGATGGGTATCAATCGAAATGTGTATTAACAACATGTAGAGAGTTGCCACCTGTTTAAGAAATCAAATTGCACTTTATTTAAAGGAATTAGGCAATCGAAATAGACAGTCACCATAAGGGAGTCAGAGGAAAGAGGATTAAGAAAGTTTTAGCATAAAATTATTACGAATAGGGTTGCTACCTGTTTGTAAAGTCGAATTTATTTGTCGAATAATAATCACGTCAAACCATAGGATTACGCCATCGTATTTGCTGTTTAATTACAAATACATACATTGTCAATCACTGATTTGTTCTGATTACATTCCTTTTAAATTACTGGACGCTTAAATTTACTCAGGAATGTTTTAACTCTTCACTTATTTCTTGCTAAATATGTAAATTTTTTTCATTTGTGTGGTACTCATATTGATATACATATTTCAGTTACCTTATTCCCTTAATTAAAGTGAATTTGATTTTTTACACATGTGGCAACCCTTCTACATGTCATTTAGAGGTAAAGTATTTTAAAAAATTGATACCCATATTGTAATATCTAATTCATTTAACTTATTAGATAATTTTAATAAAATTTTGTAACAGGTGGCAACCGCTTCCAAAAATAAAAAACTTTACTGCACATCTACAGGCCAAGCCCTGTCATTTGACACCTTACTTTTGAAAATAGAACGCACTATACGTACATACCTATGTAAAAGCCACAAGAACCCAAATTTTCAACTTCAACTGCATTTACAGTGAAAGTATGAAAGTTATCCAAAAACCAAATGCATTTTTGAATTCAGCGTCCTAAATTTTACTAACAAGCGGATTTTAATTTAAATCCGTCCATAATTCTATGTTTGCCCACATTTTATATAGAAGGGAAGCACTGTGCTACGGTCAGAAAAAATTGGTTTTCACTTTTTCATCGACTCCTTTAGTAAACGGGCCGCTCTTTCCAATGCAATAGCAGCTTTCCAGCTGCAATAGTTTTTTCACAATTTCACTTCAAAGTTAGGTACTTTAAAAAAAGTAGAAAAAAATCAAATCTGACAAACTAATCTGAAATTAATTAAATTCGCTTGAAACTCGTTACTCGGGGGTTTTCGGGGTCGCTGATTACGAATCCGATGTTAGTTTTTAAAATTCGGTGTCAACGATATTTTTGAGTTTCACATGAATCCGAACAAATTTTAAATTTTTCCGCCATATTGGATCCGCCATTTTGAATTTTTAAAAACGAACATCGGATTCGTTGTAAGCGACACCAAAAACCCCCGAGTAACGAGTTTCAAGCGATTCCGATCAATTTTTAAAAAAGTCATCCGCCATATTGGATCCTCCATTTTGAATTTTGGAAAACTAACATCGGATTCGTAATCAGCGGCCCCGAAAACCTCCGAGTAACGAGTTTCAATCCATTAAAACGTTCAGAAGCATCAAAATCAACTTGGTAAACTTCAAAGTCATTTTTCTCGAAATCTTTTTTTCTGAGCGTAGGTCCCTTTTAACTTTACGTGTCACATATGTACATATTATGTATTACTACCATTTTATCGATAGAGTCAATTTGTACCGCATTAAATTGAAGTGAGCTCTGTTCTAACATTTTCTAGCAGTCCAAACTACTGTTTTTTTGTAAAATTGCGTCTTCATTTCTACAGAAGAAATTCTACATTTTTTCTCCCTCTTCGAAGAAGCACTAAAAGAACTAACATTTTATGTAGGAACGAAAACGCCAAAGGTACGAGACTGCACATATCCGCATTCAAATCAAATGTAATCAACCAAAAACTGCCTATCAAGCTAAAATTGCTGCTGACGACTCTGCTGCCGTTGCAACAGTGATTGCTTAACAACTTAACTGAACAAATCATGCGGTTTCCATGCGTCACACGGTGGCTGGCACTGAGGCAATGCAAATGTGGTGCGTGGGAGCGGAGCGCCGAGTTTTTGTTGGACGCTTCCAAAATCAAGTTCAAATTACAAACTAGCTGATTTGCAGCTGCACAATTAAGCGAATGAATTCAACTGGAAAACAGTCGAATATGTTGTTGTACTCGTATGTCAGCAAGATTTGTTCCCAAGCTTCATTTCGACTGCTCAGCACAAGTTATTTTGCGCAAAAATTGCTCTGGTTTCGTGAGATAACTAAATGGCAAGCAAGTTGTTTTCATTTATGGTGTGCCACAAAATGTTGCACAATTCAGCAATGCTTAGTTTACCGTTTTCCTTTTTTATAGTTTTCTTTTTTGTTTGTAAAAAGTTTGTACGCCCAGCGGAAAATTAAGTATTAAAAGCGTAACAGAAAAGGAAGGAAAAAAGTAATAAAAAAAAATAAAAATGTTAAGAAATAAATATTTATTTGCAAAGCTTCGAGCGGTAGCATTTCTGAGAATCAGAAATCAGCACCTTTTGTCTGCTTGAAAAATCGGTTTATTTCTGCTTAACTTTCGCCACCTGTTTGCTTAACAGTTAAGCCGATTTTGCGATTTGGCAATTTTCAACACCATGCACCACTTGCCGTTAACATATTGCTTGCATCGCTTGGATTTTTTAATGACAAAAGTTCATATACAAGTACATATGTATGTATGTATCTATGCGTTCATATACATTAGAATGTCTCACTACGAAAAGTTGCGGAATTATAAAATTTAGTATACATATTTTAAGATTTTTGTCAAAATATTTCGGAAAAATATTAAGATTTAAATGAGCTGAACCGATTTTAAAATACTTCCAAACATCTGATTATTTTGATTCCGTTTATAAAATTTTAATACTTAATTATAACAAGTAATATTTAGCAAAAAAAAACCGACGTCAACTCTCATATACAAAAAAAAATATATATATATCTCATGATCCACTGATCGGATCTGAACCAAATTAGTATGGGACCACCTCTGAGACACTACCTTTCCGATGCAAAAAATGGTCAAAAGTTATGCGGTAACATACATAAAAAATAAAAAAAATAAAAATAAACAAAAAAAAAATAAAAAAAAAATATTCCGACAAACTGATAACCTCCTTTTTGGAAGTCGGTTAAAAATATTACTAGAAACCAATGCACATTAAACGCTCTAAACGATGGTTTTCCATCACTTCGATTTATGAAAAAAAATGTTTCAAATTAAAATATATTTTGGCTATTTAGAATTTTTGTGAAATATTAATAAACAATATTTGTCGTTTTAGAGACCAAATAATAGAAAAAAAATTTATTCAGCTGTTCCAATGATACTACCTGCTCAATATGCCTTGGTAAAAACTGATTTATTTATAAAAATAGGTTTTTTAAGGTATTTTGTAATTGATGCCGCTTACGTTTCTTTATATTTTTCGAAAATGCTGTGGCGAAAGTACGCTTTTTTTATGGAGAATGATGCACAGTAATATAAATGCATACATATTTACATGTATATTCCTAAGCAATACCTCTCCACTAATATGTAGATATGTAAATTAGACTGTAACAAAAAAAAAAAACAACTTACGACGCTGTGTCTAAGGAATTTTTAAAAGGCAAATCCGAAAACAATTTTTTTACAAGAACATACGAATCGCCTTTTAACTTTCCCCGTCATATGCATCTTCCGCATTTACATCTTAAAGTAGAATATGTATATGAGGTTTTTGCCTCGTGGAGAAAAGTTTTTTTTTTTCAAATTTCAGTGACCTCATTGAACGGAGTACGTTCTAGTAGTTCGCCCCAGATTTAAATTCGAATCATCCTTGCGAACCACCCTAAACTGAAGTAAATTAAAGCTCTCTAAAAATCATAGATTTTTAGTAAGAAAGTTATTAAAATTGTTGCTATACAATTATTTAAAACAATATTTTTTATTGCTGCATGTAGCTGTCAACGAAAAATTTAAAAAGGCGGCACCTAGGTTTTTTAGAAATTACCTTGCAAAAATAAGTTATATTCAGGGGTGTACGGCGAACCCTTTTTTGTTTGCTTGTAAGGTGGTATGATCTAATGTACATACATTATACGGTATCACAATATTTTGGGCTAATCGATTTTGAATACTTTCTAAAAAAATTGTTTCCCTGTAAAAACAGTTACATAAGAACATACCCATAACTCTATATATTATTTCCAAGAGTATCCATAACAAATTGGTAATATTTTCGGGATATGGTTATACGTACATATATTTTTACTTCAAGTTTGATTCGTGAAGGCCTTACGCACATAAGCATCGGTAGGACCATACAAGCATTGATTAGTGAAAACAGCGTGATGTTCGTCCGTTCTTGTGGATTGGGGAAAACGGTCAGGGATTGCCATCTGTAGGCAGCTTTTCGCCACTGGCAGTGAACAGCTCGATCCGCATTTTTGAAGTTTTCATTTATGTAGTCTAGTTACAGTGGAATGACGTGTGTATTCTTTACTTTTATCTGAGCTCTTTATCTTTATCAAGCGCCATGGGTTTCAGTACTCGACGGAGTATTAAGAAATGCTCCCTCTGGTATGTCATTAATGTATATTTTCGGCATCTGTAGCCAAATTTCCATCTTAAAGCTTAGTATCCAGCTCTTAAGAAAAACTCCATATAAAATGACGTACAAGAAATGGCTAAGAAATTTTCTTGAGTCAAATTTCCTTAAGGCAGTACGCAGTTCTTCAGAAATTTAGTACGCTTTCTACTACGGTTTTCTAAAGTTTTTTGTGAAAAAAGAGCACAAGGCAACCCAGGCTTGCAACAGAAATATATGCCCGTTCCATTATTTCTTGAGGAAAGAGTGAGGCAACAGGCTATGAGGTATAAAAAATGTCAAAATTCCTTGGACACACACGCGAAATAATGGCAATTTTTTCTTGACCGTTTTCTTAAGAGCTGGATACTAAGCTTAAAGCTCTAAGCACTCACGCTTTTGTGTCTTTATTTTCTTGCTCTTGAAACGACGCCTCTTTCCCTTGTATCAGGCATTATTTTGCTATATCAGCCCCATTAGGAAATTTTCAATAGGAACCTTGCAAAATATCTCGTGGAAATTTCCATCACATCAATAAATACCCTAAGAAAACGATTGTGACTTTGACACACTAGCAAGCAGTTAATGGACTAAGTAATTGGAAGCAGAAACCTCTGTTCGAAAAAACCGGTTGGTGGAAGAAAGGAAGAATTTGAGCCTTGCAAGAGTTTTTAGAATAAAATAGCATTTCAAACATATACAAACAATAACAACTTACAGTCATTTGCTCCGAAGTTTGCTGTGCCCAGCACGACACGAATGAGTGATCAGTTCCTTATTTCATTCTAGTTCGTTTAGGTTAAACATTAACTTGGCAGTCACAAAGGCCCATAATCAAGGCAATCACTTAAAAATAGGAAGTAGTTCCCAAAAAAGAGGAATACATCTTTGGCGAAGTTCAATGTGAAAGGGTCTAAGATTTTTTGGCAACTGCTTACATACTTCTCATATTTTAGAGGTGGATACGTTTTCCATTTAGCTATCATAATGAAGTTTTTTGACCTTCGATATAACTCTGTCATAGCTGCAGAGCTACGGGCTTCACCTAAACCAATCAAAATAAAGTAAGGAAGTGTAAAACCTAGTAAAGGTAGAAAGCTGCGGTTTATTGCATTGAGAACAACGTAGAATCCCCTACAAAACTCACAAAAAGAAAAAATCGATTGGTTTGACGTGTAGGTCCATTTTAATTTTCACTATCATACACATATGGGAAAATCTTTTGAGATAAGGATTTTTCAAAAACAAAAAAATAAAAATTTCAAAAAGTGCCTAATTTTTTTCCATAATTTATCACTTTTCAATCTAACTGAAGTACATTATAACTCGTGTAACTAATATTTTTTAATTGCTAATATATTTAAATCATATCTATTAGCCCAAGCAAGTTAGATTTTCAAGGTTGCAATAATTCGCAGAAAGCTGAAAATTGGTACGAATGTTACAAATCTACAATAAATGAAATGTGAATTATCCTCATCGATCCCAGATCTGTAAAAAAATTATTCATGGTCAAAGGTCACATAAATTGGGTTTTCGGATTTTTCAGCCAAACTGTAAGGTGTATCATAAAGTTAGAAATTCTAGAAATTCTTATTAGAAAGTTTGCAATGTAGATGAAACTTCGAAAAATTGTGATGAACTATATTTAAAAAAAAAATACAGTACGCAAAATGTCCTAATCTCAAAAGATTTCCCATATATACTTACGCTGTTATTTGTTTATTAATACCATCACTCCAATGAAAAAGGATTAAACACGTCAGCATGTCACAGAATTTTTGCAGCAATTAACTATTTCGGACAAAAAAAAAATTATTAATTTGTCACCGAAAATGTACCCAATTCCACAGAGTCAACCTGACCAAGAAGCTCAATGGTGTGGGAACGTCGCGGCGGCTACGCTGGATTCCAGTACAATTTGCAATAAAATTAATACCAAGTTTGCCGTAACATTCAGTTCTGCGATAGCTGAAAAAATGCCAGAAATTCAATAGAATCACATACACTGGACCCCCCAATGACATGTTGCATACGAATCGCGGCTTGGATAATCGAATGCCGCCAGTTGCAGCAGCGTCATCACTTTAACATGTGTTAAAATTTATCTTTAACCGATTCTTCATATCTTAATCGCCTGAAAAAAACAAGAAGGTGGTGTTTCGTTTCGCATTGCACATGCAACTGGACATGCTCGCTGCAGCGGCGGCGGCGGCATCAGCATCTGCATCGGTTTTGCATGCCACAGCCTTACCTCAACGCAAGCTATATCAATTGCAATTGGCCGCTGTTGCCGCCGTAGCTTTCATCGTAAATTTAATCACTGAACTGGTGATGGCGCTGTAAATAGATACTTGTAATGCTTCCACTCATCCTTCCACTGCTTCGTTCCATCGGCGGCCCCTGCCATCACCAACACCGCCACCACCGCCACCGCCACCGCCAACGCCACCAGGTGTTGCATGTGCAGTCGTGTTTATGTTTTTATTGATAAAATTGACATTAATCGCACATTTAAGGCGATTTGCTGCAAGATTTTTATCGGGTGAAAATTGCCGACGGTCAGTCTATGCTGCTGCCTCTGCCTTTGCTCCGTCCACGGCCACAAAGCGAGCTGCCTTGTAAGCTCAAATTTGCATACATTCGAAATTTTATGTAATTCTTAACGCGCTCCAAACGAGTATACATAGCTAGGAACGACAAGAAAAAAAAGAAAATCTATCGAAATTGTAAAAACCAAGACCATAGGAACATTTTTTTTATTTTATTGCTGCTTATTTAGTTGCCGTCGCCTTCACCAATCCGTTTGTCCACACGCTGCGCTGCGACGACTAGTTGGCAGTTTGATTGGTTGGCCATTGGATCATTTGACTACTTGGCTGGATTAATTGGAGCGCGATATGCGATTAATAAAATTTTTGTATGATAGGGGTGCCCCACGTTCCATGGATTTCATCTCTAACCGTTAGTGTAAGGTTTTTGAATGTATTAAATTTTTATAATACAAATTTTAAAATTATGTAATTATGATCCCATATACTAAAAAATACGTATGCCAATAAGTAAGAGGCGGCCAACCACAATTTAATGCAACTTCCAGTAAGTTTCATAACCGTATACAGGCCATCTCCCAGTGCATTACAAAGATAGCCCATTTTGCTTCAAAACGCGTGTGTAATAAACCCTGGCCTCTCGGTAGTATCAACATCTATAAATCTTAATAAAAAATCTTTCTTTTCATCAGTAATATTGGCGAGTTTCCTTGACTCGAAAATTTGCTGGATACTGCTGGAACAAATAAGACCCTAGATGGAAATTTATTTTGCTGCTGAGCACAATAAATACAGTAATAAAACTTTTTGAGTAGTCTTTGGGGAATAAGAATGAATGTTGTTGTTGATTCAGAGTTGTATAAAAAATTACTGTGGTATGAAAGGGAGCA
>NW_016170348.1:0-8165 GCF_001687245.7 Rhagoletis zephyria
TAAAAGGGGTGTAAAGGAAACATGATTGCCTATTTATATAATGATAAGGCAGAATGCTTGACACTGTCAACGAAAAAATTGTCAAACGGTATTTTGAAGCTATTCGAAACTTGCACTTTGTTATACTAAAATTGCTTGGGCTACAAAACTGCATATCAGAAATCTAAAAAAAATATTATTAACTTATGCACTGCAGGTCAATAAGGTAGCACACTAGGGCGGGTTGATTTGTATGGATGAAAAAAAAAATTAAAAATCGTATAGCAAAAACGTAATCTACATTACATTCTAAGAAAATTCTCTGAAGAAACCATGGGCCTAAAATCAAACCCTAATCCGCGCCTCTCGACTTGAACATTTGTTTCCTTTTCTTTCGCTAAAATTATTTTCTTTTTTTTGAAATATATTACGTTTTATTATATTATATTATATTTTATGCAATACAGGTTTTGTTTTGAGACTAATCAATATATTCAATTATCAAAAAAGCAGTTGAACCCCAATTTGCATCTCATCTGATTTGCGTTCTATATAAAAAATAGTTAGAACACGTTTCACCTAAACTGCGTTTTGCATAAAACAAAGAATAATTTAAAAAAAAATAGTTTTTTTTTGTTATTAAATAGGCAAAACAAACTTCTTATAACAAAAAAACATGACCTCTAATCCAGTTTATCTCATCAAATTGTTCTCTTGTATGGCGTTTTTTTTCGCTTAAGTGCGTAAGATACCGTTACCTCAGCTTTGCTCAAAACAAAGTGCACATCGACAACAACACTTATCTAAAATGTTTTGTCCATTGTTTTGTGCACTCTCAAACTGCTGAAATATTGTTTGAGTGAAAACACTTTTTTAGATTGTTTTTATCGTATGTTTATCGAAACAAAAGAAGGTTATTTTATAAATACTGAAAACAATTTTTTGAGTGCAATTTTTTTTATTTTGCATTTCCAATCTTTTTTATTAAATTACGAAANGCAGACCAAGACGAAGGCGCTGGACTGTTCCTTTTTTATCTATGTTCCTTATAAAAATATTAAATATAAAATTATATACAAACTTTTTTACTTGGGTGAATATATTTTTTAATGAAAAAAAATTTTGAGTGTAGAAAAAATATAAAGTGCAAATGAACTACTTTACTAAACAATTTTATTCAGAAAATTCGATTTCTTTTTGGAAAAACCTATTTTTTCTAATATTTATTTTTTTGGCAAAGGCGGCCATATAAATTTTCAAGTTGAGAGGCGCGGATTAGGATTTTATTTTAGATACATGGTTTCTTTGGAGAATTTTCTTAGAAATGTATGTAGTTTATGTTTTTGCCATACGATTTAAAAAAAAATCAACCCGCCCCATAGCACACCCTTGATTGCTTGTTTTTTTTTTTAATTTGCATAAAATATACAAATCGGTTTTACACNATGTTATGTAATGTTATGTTATGCTATGTTATGTTATACCGTGCTAAGTCATATTATGTTATGTTATCTTATGTTATGTTATGTTGTGTTGTTTTGTGTTGAGTTGTGTTATGTGGTGTTGTTATGTTATTTTATGTTATATTCTGCTATGTTGTTCAACGCATTTCACCTCAATTCAGTTCAATTAACTCAACCCGGCTCAACTCAGCCCACCTCAGCTCCCCTTATTTTAAAAGGTTGAATTTCAACCGCTGGGCGAACACTAGTTTTTATAAAAAAAATTAATAAATATTTAACAAACAAAAGGAGAACTGATTCAAATGACTGGGAGTGTACATATGTACATACTCACTCTTAATGGAATGTGGCTGTGCGTGAAGTGCCGTTCTTCGAAGAGAAAGGCTTTCAATTTTACGTACTTCACTGGTCGACAGCTCAGAGCACTGGTGTGAAACAACGCCTGCCAGTCTGTCGTCTGTACGCTTTTGCCTGCTGGTGTGACTTCTATAGCTCAAACAACGCCTAACAAAGCCTTATTGACCATAATTGTGTGTTTGCTTGAATATTTCTTTGCATTGTACGCAATCTAAGCGGAAAATGAAAACTCTGCTAGTTGCTTAAAAATCTGAAACATTTCGTGCAAGCCAACTACTCAAAAATACGTAGTTATCTACATACATATCAACCTAATATCTGCATGGCTCGGCCTCAGCACTACTCATACTCGAATGCATAAATCCTGCTTACATTCTCTCCAACAGCATAGCTAAGGCAACAATCTACTATTCTTACCATGCCATCGATGTTTTTCTTGACCATCTTTTTCGTGCTATACCAACTATTTGACCAACCACTAGTCTATGAAAATGTTCCAATAAATCACTGAAAATTTAAAAGCCTCTGTTCGCCTCCACACAGTTGCATTGTAACTCAAAAAAGTTTTACACGCAAGCAAGACGTCTAATATGCCACAAAAGTGTTTCATAGAACTTTTATTTTCTCACTCTCTCTCTCTCTGCCCTCGCCCCATCGCTTTCATTGTCATCTATGCAATTCGCTTATTCATATGTAACTATGCATTTGAATTGCATGCGGGTTTGAGGCTCATAAAGTGTTGTTGCCTGGCAAGAATGACTTGTGTGAATGCATGCCGCCTGCTGCTGCTTTCGAAAATTTTATTGCCCATGGCTGTTGTTGTTGCTGACGCTGATGTGTTTTTTTTCTGCTTAAAAATGTCCAAAGTAAACGTTAGTTTTTGCCAATGGCTAACCAGCAGCAAAGACGACAGCTAGAATATTTACTGCCCATATGCATGCGAAACGAATGGGAAAATGCTTGGAAATATCTTCACCCACACAAGCTTAGCGGCATTTATTTTGTATGAATGTATGTACATATGTATGCATATGCTATTGACATATTATTGTGTTTTATAGGCCACAAAAGTGTAAAGAAGTTGCAATGTTTTCTCTTTTGCGTTTGCATCAAAATGCATTGAAAATGGTCATACAATTTTGCAACATATTAAGTTTGAATGCCTTTCTTTACTATTTCGAATTCTTTCGTTATTTCAGATTCATGTTTTTGAAATGAAACTTCTTTAGCGGCGGCTGGTTGAATGGGAGTAAATTGGCAGATTCAACAGAAATTGCACACAGAAATGGTGCAACGGAAATTGTACACGGAAATAGTGCAACGGAAATGGTTGAGGCTGAAACAAGTACTTCTTGAGTGTATGCACATGGTATTAATTTAACAAAAATTTGATAATAAAATGTTAAAGAATAACACTTAGAAAAAGACCACTACAATAATGAAAGTAAAGGTGAGTACGTACATAGATAAAGGCAAAGGTAAAACTAAAAACTAAAACAAAGATGCGTAAAGATAAAGACAGAAATGAAGACCAAAGTAAATTCAAACACTTTCCTTATGTAAGGGCAAAGGTGAGGGGGAATATGTAGATGAAAAAATGATAAACATACAAGTAATTTTTAGCAAAAAAAAACGACTTCAATTCTCATACGAATAAATAGATCATCGTTTTAAGTACAAAACCGCGTATCGTCATTCTGCAAAACCGCGTAACTGACATTGCCTCCCAAAAATTGGATTTGCTCACCGAAGCTCTTGGCTCAAGCCTTATCCATTCGTCCTGAAAAATGCTAGCCGGAAATGCGATTGCTTTATAAAAAAAGGGAACCATTTTGAAATATGAATGATTTTACTCTCTAGAAAGTAATTTATGCAACCTAACATACGCGGTTTGGCATTTTAATGATACGCGGTTTATGTTCTTTAAACGATCCAATGATCGGGTCTAAACCAGATTGGAATGGGAATATCTCTGAGACACTGCCTTTCCGATGCAAATTATCGAAATCGGTTGAAGAGGTCCAAAGTTATGCGGTAACATACATACATAAAAAAAATATTCCGACAAACTGATAACCTCCTCCTTTTTTTGAAGTCGGTTAAAAAGTAAAAACAAAGGTAAATATAAAGAAAAAGATGAGGATACTGATAAAAATAAACGTAAAACTATGTTCACATATCAATATTATCTCAATCAAAGCACGTTTTTTAATCACCCCGTTTACACAGACAAATCCCAGATTATTAACCGTCAAATTTTTTGTGCTTGTTATTCTTACATCTCAAGGAAAAGTTATGTTTCTTCTCTGTGCTACCGTGATCACGTTTTTCTGCTATAATAAGCAATATAAATACATTTTAACTTAACATTTTATTAAAAATACCTTCACAAACCTCTTTTACTTGCTGGCGTACATTTTTGGTTACTTTTACGTTTGGCATTTCTCAACCTTTTTCGCAAAAACAAACGATAAAACTAGGATGGACACCGAAAAGTTATCGGTTAAATCTGAGATTATTTTATAATTACAGATTAACAAGGGACGAATTTTATATGGCTAATCTCGTTATAATTACAGATTCGGGTGTTAAGCTTGAAAATGAGGATAATCTACTTATATGTGAACCTAGTATAAAGATAGAGGAAGAAAGATTAAAGTAAAGGTAATTATAAAGAAAAAGATATGGGAAACAGGGACTCAATCTGGGAACTATTTTGGGATTTTAGAGATGTTCGGGGTTCTCGGGACTTATCGATATAATAATCGATATTTTTATTGGTTTTGTTATTGATATTTTTATCGGCTTTGCTATCGATATTTTCGCAACTTATCGATATAATAATCGTTATTCTTATCAATTTTGTTACTATATTTCTATCGATTTTGATGTGCATATTTTTATCGATTTTGTTATCGACTAGTTATCGATTTCGTTATCGATTTTTTATCGATTTTTGTTATCGATATTTTTATCAATTTTATTATCGATATTTTTATTGATATTTATGTCGAGTTGCTACTAGATTATTGCTATAGATTTTTTTATCGATTATTTATCGATTTTGTTATCGATGTTTTTATGCATTTTGTTATCGATACTTTTATTGATTTTCTAATCGTTAATATTGTTATCGATTTTTCTATCGAATTTTTTGTTTTCAATATTTTTATCGGTATTTTTATCGATAGTTTGTTGGATTTCACTCTCGATTATGTTATCGATAGGGTATAAAAAAATTAAGATAAAGGAAAACAGAATAACGTAAATGTAATCAGAAAAAACAGGGGTAGAAGTATGGATCTATGTGTGTAGATAGAAAATAGCAATAACCTGAAGCAAAAGCAGATGTGTATATGTACGTACATATATATACTGGTTATGAGACAAACTAGATATGTAACGTTAGCTTCATTTCTCCAGTGTGGCCCAGCCGCACTTACTTTTTTTATAAAACTCTGTTTTAACCCTTAATGTATATTTTGTAGCTCTTATTTCATGATGTCAAGCACCTTTAGCTCCGATAAGCTGCTTATTATCTTGGCGACTTTAAACTAACGGTTTCACACATAGGAAACAAGACGGCTTGAAAAGTGTTTATGGAAATAACTTAAATTTTTACAAAAATTTAAGGTACTCGATAACGTTATTAATTAATTAATTTTAATTTTATGAACTTTCATGATACAATTAATTAGATAACTGTTTTTAAAATATAGTATGCCTTTTGTTAGTTAAAAAAAAGTCAGGTTTACATATTTTTACATACTTCATCTAAAGCTGTATTTTTTATCACTTTTTTCAGAATGGAAAATTTCAAAGCTCGAGCGAATATTGAATTTTTGGTAAAATCCGAATGGAGCAGCAGTGAGATTACTGAAGCACTAACGAGAGCTTACGGTCATAAGTCACCAAGCCGTACGCTAGTTTTTGTACGTATGACGGTTCGAAGGGAACAGAAAGAAGGCAAAAAACGATCAGTGCTCAGAATGATCGTAAACCTAAACCTATGGAAACATGTGCGTTCAAGTTAGAGAAATATTAAGGTTTGTTTTCCCTATATCAACTTCAATCGTATTTGTCGTCAATTAAGTCAAAACACATTTTATAAAGGGGGATTAAAAAATGTATATCGATTGATTCCGATCAGGATAGATCTTTACCAGAGATATAAAAATACTTGTAAAATAGTATTTTAATACAAAATGCAAATACCTTATATAAAAGGTATTTGAAATACAAATACAAAAAAAAAGACTTTTTCGAAAAGTATTAAAATACGTATTTGGAAAGTAAAAATTCATTTGGAAACACTTTTGAAAACACATGTATCTGAAGTTGGCAGAAAAGGTTCTCCAGGTAGACGCAAATTTTGGCCAAAATGCATTTCAGCTGGAATGGCTGGAATGGCTGGAATATCTTCTTTGTATATTGAATTGGAACTAATAAGAACTATTGTTAGCTCGTCGTACTAATTTCGAGTTCAATTCCTAGCCATAAATGAAGATTTTAGTCGTCTATAGAAACGTTCTCCCATACCATTTCCCTGTGGGTGATAGGAAGAAGTTGTGATATGGTGACTTCCAAGCAATTTAGTAAATTCTGAAAATAATTTTGACGTAAATTGAGTGCCTTGATCCGCCGTGTTTCTAAAGGTACACCTAATCGTGATACATACTCAGTAATAAGATTATTTGCAACTGTCTGTGCTGAAATATCTTTTAAAGCATATGCTTCCAGCCAAGGAGTAAATCTGTCAATAATTGTTAAAATGTAGCGATGACCTTTTGGAACAGGAAGCGGTCCGACAATATCTAAATGTATGTGTTTACATCTACTCTTTGTAATGGAATAAAGTGAACAATTCAACAAAAAAATCCCAACTGCAGAGCCTAACAACTGTCGCCACACTGAAAAACTTGCTATTTCACGACAACCAAACTGAAAGCAAAAATACTCTATCATTACCTAGAAGTAGGAATATTTTATTTTAACGTATGCCCAGGCGGATTAAGCGCCAGTGCTACATCGCCTTTTTTACAGTTCATGTATGTATATATATCTCGTAAGTTTTTCGGATGTCATGGCGTATGAGTTACCTATTAACATCATCACTTACTTCATGAAGAGTAAAACGATATTTAATGGGGTAGAAATTAAGTTATTTGAAATTAGTAGGTTAGGGAGGCATTCTAGGGTAAAATGATATGAGAAAGATGTACAGTACCCAAAACAGTCCAGCGCCTTCGTATTGGTCTGCATGCTGTATCGGAGATACAGCCGCTAAATTTAAACGTAGAATGCCTGGTATGGTTAAGAGCATATGCAAGTTCTACAAATTTACTTACTTCTAAGTGAAAATAACTCAATGAGAACAAAAAAGAGTAACACTAGCTCATTTCTTTAAGCACGAATACACTTCTTATCTGTTCTATTGAAAGATGCAGTGACGAACACGAATTCATGGAGGCAAAAAGGTCGGACGGTAAATAGGGGAACGGGAGTAAGGGCGCAAATCAAGAGCCAGTCGCTGCCAACCTCAGTTGCTTATTTACAGCCCGAAAGTTAAAGTTTTTTTCTTGTTTTCTTACGAATAATAGGTTCAAAGTGACCTATTATACCCCACCCCGGATCCGAAGGGCTGAGTTAAGCTGAACGCCAGTGTACCCAGGTGGATCACTGCGGTTATTTTATTGCCGTTTCGCATGCTTAAACGTTCTAAATAAGTTTTCCAAATTCTGGACTAAAACATGAACAGTTTTTTGTACACCTCACAGTTTCCCATAGATACTTGAACGTACTCGGAGACAAGAATACTTTCATTCCTATTGCGCTGTGAAAAGGCAACACAAACGACATATATTATGTATTTATCCTTTCGATACATATAACCCCGATATATTAAACTTTTCAGACATAAGCTATGTGGCATTTTATTTCCAAATCATTCTTAGTATAAATACACTACCAACTACTTATTTTACGATAAAGCTTTCAATACATTTCTTAATTCAAATGAATCTTAAATTTGAAGCAGATAATACTCCTGTAAGAACAACAATGGCGACCTAGTGACCGATGTCAAGAATATACTTAAATTATGGAGGGAACACTTTTATAACCTACTGAATGGTAGCAGCGCTGAAAGTAGTGAGGAAGACGAACCCGAGTCCCCAGTCGATGATGATGGAGTAGCTGTCCCACCGCCTGACTATGACGAGGTACGAATAGCGATTACGCGGCTGAAAAACAACAAAGCTGCTGGAGCTGACGGCCTGCCAGCCGAGCTATTCAAGTACGGCGGCGAGGAGCTGATGAGGTGCATGCATCAGCTCGTATGCAGAATATGGTCAGATGAACGCATGC
>NW_016170348.1:9166-15923 GCF_001687245.7 Rhagoletis zephyria
GATTTAACGATGAGCTGTATGAGCTTTACAACGATATAGACATAGTGCAGCGAATTAAAATTCAGCGGCTCCGCTGGCTTGGCCATGTCGTTCGGATGGACAGAAACGCTCCTGCTCTGAAAATATTCAACGCGGGCCGCGATGCTGGGAACAGAGGAAGAGGAAGGCCTCCTCTGCGTTGGAAAGACCAGGTGGAGAAGGACTTGGCTTCACTTGGCATTTTCAATTGGCGTCAATTAGCACAGAAGAGAAATGACTGGCGTGCTGTTTTGGACTCGGCCAAAATCGCTTAGGCGGTTACAGCGCCAAATAAGAAGAAGAAGAATACTCTAAATGAAAATGTTCATATTTTAACAACCATAATTGATTGCACATATTAAAGCTCATTTACTTAAATTCTAAAACTCAAATTAAAAAAAGCACAATGAATAATTAAAGTGCCCTTGTCGCACCAACAAATTCACGAGCGTGATTAGGATAAAACAGTAAAATTGATGTCAGACGTGTCAAGACAAACGCTTTTTCTACACATTTCACTGTTAAAATGCGTAATCGAAAGCCTTCTGTCGCGTGTAAACAGCCAGTAAGTGCTTAATGCAGAATTTTAGAAATCACTTTAGAAAATAAAAATTGCAAGGTGTAACTGCAAACGAAATTATGCAAATGGCTTTCTGTAAATAATCTCAACTTATAACTGCTCCTGCAGTCACTTTAGGAAATTCTTGAGTTTGACTGACTTTTCAAAATGATTTGCACTTGCCATATATAAACGCTCCTTAAGACCCAAAATAAAAACTAAATGTAAGCTATTGATTCCTCACTCCACAGCTGGGTTAGTTCACTTTAGAGTTTTAAATAAGTATTATACCCTCACAAACACATACATACATGCCCGCGCAGTGCACTGAACGTGGACAAAATGCAAAAGTCGACGGTCTTGGAATTTCGCTATCATTTGAAGGCTAAGGCTCCAATTCAAAAAAGCTTATAACTTATTTTTTAACAAAATTATGTAATTCTGCACCTTTACAAATATAATTATCGTGAACCCAAAAATATACATGTGTTACTTAAAAAAGAAATTGTATACATATTTTTCTAATATTAAGTAAATCTATGCTTGAAGGTGCTAAAACCCGAACATTGTGAAAATTTTAAGAAGACACTGATTAAATTTTTTTAGGGTTTATGGTAATTTGAATCCTCTATCACCAGAGGAAAGTAAAATATCCATCGCCTTTTTCCGCCAAGCGAAAATATTTCATTTTGAAAACGTGGCTACATGCCCTTATATATGTATTTACATTTTTTGTGAATGCCATCAGTCAGTACGGTTAGTTCAATTTTTAAAAATGAGGCGCCAAATTAAAGACCTTGACCAGAAGCTATTCATTTTTTAAGACAATTTTTTTGCCGTACAGGGTGATTTAAAATTTGATGATGATTTCCCTTCACTCAGAATCGGATGGGCGAACTTAGAGCAACTTTGCACACGCATCATTTAGAACTTTAGCTAGCTTTTGGAATATTTTTGGAAAGGCATAAGTAAAGAAAAGCCAGAAAAAAGTAAACATAGTCGGCCTTCTTCTATTGATTCTAACGGTATAAAAAAAATTTTTGGTATTAATTACTTAATAGGGAAGGTAATAGGGGGCGGTAAAAGTGGAATTTTCAAAATCGCATTTGGCATTTACGAGGTATTGCGCGCCAAGCGATGAAATTGTGGAAGATAATGAAACAGATAGCAGCATAGAAGTATTTGTATCAATTATATATTCCTTATCTGAAGATTTAAGTTCAGAAACTTATACAGTTCAGAAACTTATTTTGATCCGTTGTCTGTATGGAGTCGGTGCACTGTGCGCCTAACCTAAGCGCATTGAAGGCCTTTTAATTACGCGAAACCATAATAGAAAATTATTTATTAGTAATGAAATTACAGCTCATGAAAATTTAATTTGCGATTATTGTTATGTATATAGTGCAAACAGGCGGAGAAAAAGTGAAACTTACCTACTCTTCAACTTGTTTTTACATATAGAAAACGTCTCCCTGCAGACTCTTGTTTCGCTGTTTAAATTATTTTGCATACCTTGATTATACGCAACTACGAGTAAATACAAGTCCACTTTATAAAAAACTTTTTTGTGTCTGTGTGTTTGTGCATACTACGCAGCGTAAGCCGTTGATTACAAAGCCCTGCAATTGTAATGTTCATCGGTTTACAACATGGAAGCAAAATTACTAAAACTACACGTCTATGTATATTAGGGTGGTAAAAAAAAATTAAAGTCGGAAGTTGAATGCCCTTACCAATTAGAATTGTTCTGCGCCATAAAATTTATACCGCTGTTCTTTTTTATTTTTAAATCAAAAAATATTAAGCGGTCGCTCAAAGCACTCGAAGGGTATTTTGTATAGGAAAAGGCCATTTTTCGCGGAAATGCTATCTATTGAATTCTTTAAGATCAATATTTTTCGAATGGAAAATTCTGCTTCTGCTCAGGAGACTTTCGATAATAATACCCAATGGTTGATTTAAACATTTTTTAAATAATAACCGCTTTTTATAGGTTGCCTAAAAACTCAATCAATCGCTAGTATTAAAAAATGGTAAAAAAACTGGAAGACTCATGAAGACAAAAACAGTTTAGCGACCGAAAATTATTGATTTTCAAGAATTCCATATTATTTTCACGAAAAAATATTTTATTTCCATATAAAATACATGGAAAACTTTGCGCGCTTTGAGCGACCTCTAAATATTTTTTGGTTTGAAAAAAAAAAAAAACGAGGTATTACTTTTTCATTATAGAACAATCCTAGGGGTTGAGAGCCTAAAAGTTCCGACCTTACTTTATAAGCGCATTTTTGGACCATCCTAATGTAAACTCTTCAAAAGTTAACTTTTCCAACTCTTCATAAATACAAACTCAAAGTTTAATTTCAAATTGAAAACTCTTGCGCAGATTTCGCTTTTGTTTCTGTTTATACTCTATGGTTTTATTTCTTTAGCTGCTCAAGTTGATGTTGCTTCCACCGTGTTCCAGACATAGCTTCAATAGCTAATTGAAAATTTAATATAAAAGAGTATTACGCAGACATACGCATAATGATTGGAAGATTACAGCGCTATTGCAAAATGAAGAAATTAACTTTGTTTTCGAGGATGATGTGACAATCAGAATAGGCCGACTGTAGATATTTCATCCTAGTTATAATATTACTAATGTGCTGTCAAAAGGACTTATACTGGCAGCAATGCAAATTCAATATGGGCGGGAGTTTTTTAAGCCATAAGAATTGACAGGCAACGTTGAATTCATTTCCTGTATACTGTAAATAAAATTCTATCAAACTAACAAGTCATCTAAAGTATGTTGAGTCATCGGTTTTTGTTGATATCTTTAATAGAAAAAAATGCATAATCAAGACCGCAGTTCAGCAGCCAGCACTCCGGATCTCGAGTTATATATAAACAAGCTAAGCTTACAAAATATTTCAATCGATGTGAGGTATAATGGTTTTTTTTGTCAAGAGCTCTCCGTCTAGATGTTCTGGTAACACCACCTTGTGAGAATTTGCCTTGGAACTAACATAATTCGTAAAAAAAACTACTATATTATTCTATACGCACATCTTTGGTGTGAATTTTAAGGTTTTCGAAGCTTTCGAAACGGTAAAATAATTGGGCTCAAATTGCATCTTTTAACATTTTGCATGTTCAGTATCATTTTGAGCTTCAACGTGAACGTGAACTTATCCATATTTTGAGATAAAATTAATTTGGGAGAAAAAGTGTATTTTCCATATCCATGAATCACCAAAACAAAAAGTGCTACGATTCGAATGCATTCCATAAATATAACGAACTATTTTAAGTAAGAGTTTCCACCAAGCCTTGACTGCAGTTAATGCCTATTGAAAAAAGGAGATTACAGCTCCTCATATTAAGTACAAGCAATCGAAAGCAAAATGTAAGAAATAAACTTAACTGATCCCCCCATTTTCATGTTCTTTGAATTTACCTGAGTTTGATTAAGGCCCAACAACGGCCGCTTCTCCAAGTTTAAAAAAGTTTTGATCACCATGGTTTTGAATATTCCGGCAGTTTCTGCGTCCCGAAAATCAAGTTTCAAATTCTCTGCGACCACGGTTCTTGTTCACGTTCTTGTAAGTTCCGCTTAATGATGTGTAAAATTTTTGTCGCCTTAAAATAAGCGATAACAAGAATTATGAACTTCTTGAAAATCCATGGGCACCGGATGCCAGTCGTTTAAATCAGTGCCAGACAGCTAGTAGGCTCGCAAGGCTGTGTCTGCTATGGCTGTTAAGTGTGCACATGCATTTTACCTGGCACAGGCTTAAATGTGTCAAGGGTAATTTTCTACATTTCAAATTTAAATGTTATGCTAATATTTCAGCGTTTAAGTTCTGATATTTAAATTAATATTAGTGGTATTCATCTGAACCGATAACTTTATCAGGAATATATTCTGATAAATTTAAGAGCTCTGTTACATGAATTCCCCATACTATCTTTTCATTTACACTTGCGACAGAGTTGCATTGGCTTTAGTTTATCAAGATTATTTAATGAACGCAAACGAGTTTCCATACAAATTATAGCAGTTTATTTACAAAGTTCAGACAATCATAAGTTTATACACGTTTTATAATGAATTTATAAGGTTAGATGAATGAATACCCCTATTACCGTTAAAACACAATGCTGGGGAACGGCGAATTTTTCGCCGCGAGTAGTTACTGTAAAAACTTAAACGCAATGACGTATATGAGAACGCGCATAACCAAAGCAAACAAAGAAGTTCGGCCGAAGACAGATCGCTACGATAGACATATTTCTATTGTCGTCGTTGACGGCAGCGGCAAAATACGATCCATTGTGGCCGTATTCTAAATATTCTCAGGTTTTTAAATCGAAATTGAAAAATACTGTATTAGTTTTTGTAAAAAATTTATAACCTTGTTGTTTGTAAAAATTTGAATTGTACCTTGTGATAAGCAGCTGATTTCGTTGTCACCGTAATTGTGTTGTACTGGGCGAAATTTTTTAGCGAAAGTTGCTGACGTCGTCGCTCTATTGGGCGAAAATTCGCCGTTCGCCTGTATTGTGTTTCGACGGTTATATTTCTTGACAAGCATTATTTCAATGTACCTACGGAGCATAGTCTAACAACATTGCTAGACGCTCTTAATGCTAGAGGCGGTTGGCTAAAAGTACACCGATTCTGGCTGATAGGCGCAACACTTCCTGTGACAGTTGCTTCCAGCGAACGCTCCTTCTTAAGCTTAAATCATACTTACGAAGTAAAACTGGGCGAAAAAAATTAAATGGTTTTGCTTTACTTAACGTCCACAAAGGTATGGAAGTTAGGAATGAGGAAATATTGAGTACATTTTTTTCTTTTAAAAGCGAAGCAGTAAAGAAATGATAGTGCTAATTTTTTCATGGATACATATGTAAACACTCGAAATTATTAAAAAAATAATAAAATATAGGCATATTGGACCGCCGAAACGCATATTTGGTGGAACTTATTAAATTGAAAAAAAAAATAATAATAAAAAAAAAAATTTATAACCTATCTAAAAGACTCTCAAGCTCTTCCCACTTACGAATTCTAGTTTCTCTCTCTTTAATATTTTTATAACCAACTAGGTACATTTACATATATATTTGTACAATCCGATTGCGAAGCCTTTTTGCCAAATCAAGACTGAGCACTGGTTGCCACCTTTCACCAAAGCACCCATTAAAATGCCACATGAACACCAGCTTAGTGGTATGCAGCGCCCTGGCAATACTTTACGTATGTACATATAGTATGTATGCATATGTGCATATGCATGCATGTTTGTAAATACCCAGCCGGTGGTCCAATTTATGTAGTGTTTACAGAAGTTCAATTATATGGAGGCATCCTTGCCCCATGCGAATATACATATCTATGAGTTTGTATATTTTTTTGTGGCCTCCTTACGGTTCGTCCGCTAAAAGTCGGTACTTCAGCTGCCGTCTGTGCGAGGTTCAATGGTCGGCTGGCTGTTGACTGAGAAATGCAATGTCAGCTCAATCAATGTTTGCTGGTCAACTTTGTTGTCAATTTTCATAACTGCCATCTGTGGTGACGGCGATGGTGATGATGATGTTGTCCATATTTTTCTGCTGGTTTTGCTAGTTGTTGACAAGCACATCAGAAATGTGTTACATTTATTACGATTGATCATTGGCGACATGTCAGCAATGTGTCGAAAATGTGTAATTTTTCATACGCTAACAATAAGTGAGCTCCCTAGATGTGGAAATGTGCATAAAGGAGCCTAAAAATACAATGTCGCCAATTTTTAATAAGTTTAATAATTTAAATGCTTACTCAAATTTTTAAATGTTTACTAAAAGGAGTCACTCATGCCTAATAAAACAGTATATTCATTTACTGAAATTAAAATTTTTTAGAGTATTATGAAGTACACTGTTTCTCTTGTCTCCGAAGAATCTCGACCCTATTTCATTTTTGGGTAGCGAAACGCATTTCTGCTTTGTACTATATCGAAATATATATTTGGGTTGTTGCCTACGCAGATTATTTAGATACACTAAATGTTTGGAAGGTTTTCTTTGACGATCAGTGATACTAAAAATCATAAAGTGATCATTATTTTCTTTTTGGTTTCTTAGATACCCACATAAATCATATATATAAATAGGCAATCATGTTTCCTTTACACCCCT
>NW_016170350.1:0-11274 GCF_001687245.7 Rhagoletis zephyria
CGTTTTCTTTAAATCCTTATCTGATGTCACACATAGAGAATCAAAAATTGTTGACCTATAAGAACTTTTTCCGTGCTTTTTGATGGAAACTACAATTTTTTGCATATTACTTTTTTTGCAAAAATTTGCAACAAAAAAGTTGTATTGCATTTTTTAAACAATGTACCATTTTTGTTTCTTTCCGCAAATGGCTTATTTCGATAGCTTATTTTCTAAGCTTTCCAAAGATATACATATAGTTTGTATTAGGCGTAGTAAAGGGACTACAAGTTTTTCATGATAGATCGCATTTTTGTCGGCAATAACACAAGTTTACAGAAAGAAAAAAATTTTCCGACCAGCGACATTTTTATGTACATTGTAATGTAGAAATTCCTGCTGAATCCGAATACGAAATTAAAATGTATGTCCGCATTGTGTTCTAGTAATCGTTTGTTTAGTGATCGTTTTGTTATCCCTATGTAGATTTTGTTGCACTCTTCCTTTTGTTTACCTTGGCATTTTATTCCGTATACAATGTTGCTTTGTTTTTGCGGTTCAATCGGGCTTTTTGTTCTTGTAAATATCGTTGACAAAGTGCAATTTGACTTGTACTCCAGAGTTATGTTTGGCTTGTTTTTCTTTCCCGTTTGAGGAAGTTTTCCGGTCAATTTGGAGACATATGTGACACTATAGAATTGTTTTGTCTCAGTGTTTGCTTCCGCGGAGGTGTTATTGTGCTGTTTGTTTATTGTCATGAGCGCCTGTTCAATTAAATTTTTAGTTATGTGTATCGGATAGTTGTTACGTCACCGAGAGTTTTCACTTGCACTTGCACATGATGAACCAAGCCATTGAAAAAAAAAATCAACAATTTTTCGTAAACATTTCAAGGTTTTTAATTCGATTTGTTATATATGCAGTTTTGTAGCCCCTTCAATTTTAGTATCAAAAAGTGCAAGCCTAAGGTAGCTTCAAATTACCGTCGATTTTTTACATTTTTTTGTTGAACGTGTTGCTCATAATCTCCATATAAAAAAATCGTCGAACATACTTTGTATAGAAGAAAATCGTCCACAAAAAATTGCCAAAAATTAACGGTTCGTCCCTGCTACTTTAAAGTTGCATCTTATTATACTAAAATTTAATGGGTTCCAAAACTGCATACTCCAAATATTTATAAAAAACCGAAATTAAAACTTAGATTTATTTATATGGTTTTTGTTAAAGAAAATATCATATTTTTACAAACAAATAACCCAAATGGAAAAATATAGAGATGAATGGTCAAATCTGTGAGTGTCGTTAAGTTATGATACGCACTTTATGTATGTACCTTATGACAGCTTTATAGTTGGGGGTGTTTTACTTTGTGGTTAAAATTTAAGGGATATCAATAACTCCATATTCTCCAAACAAATTTGCCGGACTTTGTAAAGAAATGCGCATACCCTGAGGAAGAAGATGTTTTCCACCAGGACGGAGACCTAAATCATTCTGCGAAGATTTTACACTGCTGTCTGCTTGAGCGAAATTTATCTTAATGCAGTGGCCAGCATAAATTCCAGACCTCCACGCCATCGAAAATGTGTGAGCTGCGGTCAAGAGGCGAATGGAGTAGCACAAGCGAACTCCGAGCAAAATGTATGTGCTTTGGAGGCGAGTTAAAATATAGCGCGGAAGTTATCACAACGAAATCATAGAAAACTCAGTCCAGAGCCTTCCTAGATGTATGAAAATAGTTATTAAAAACAAGGTAGTATATACACATCTGTTGATACCAACCTTATAAAATCTCAAAACAAAAAAGTTCAAATTTAAGTAAATAGAGTTGCCGGGCGTTGTGCATTGCTTGTTTTTCTTAAGTTTATTCCTTAGATCATAAAGAGCAATTTCTGAAAAATTCAAAAGAATACGCTTATTATTAAAAAAGTTATTGAACTGTTAGTATTGAAGAACAGAAATAATTAGGTTATTTCTAGATCTCGTAGGGTGTGTAGAATCTGCTGGAGAGTTAACGAACTTCAGATGCAGTTTCAGTCTCGGCCCTCTAAATATTACGGAAGTTTAAGAGACAATTTTTTTAACTTTGCTGGAATATTAAAAACATAAATACATATGTATGTCTTAATTTTGTATATATGTACATACATATGTATGTATGTTGCATTAGATTCATAAAATTACTGTCTGTTTTTGTACCAATGCAAATGTTAGGATCGGCTCGAGTTATGGTCTTAAGAAAACATCTTCTTGCTCTCCAAACTAATACAAGTTCTTTGTTCTGAATACTCAAATACGAGTATGATGTACGAGTATTTAGTAATAAAGCAATTTACATTTTTGAAGTGAAACTTCTTTAGCTGCGGTTGGTTGGTTGGGAGTAAATTGGCAAATTCAGCGGAAATTGCACACGCAAATGGTGCAACGGAAATGATGCAACGGAGGTGATGCTACGGAAATGGTGCAACGGAAATGGTGCAACGGAAATGGTTGGGGCTGAAACAAGTACTTCTTGTATGTATGCAAGGGAAATGATGCAATAGAAATGGTGCAACGGAAATGGTTGGGGCTGAAACAAGGGCTTCTTGTGTGTATGCATATGGTATTACTTTAACAAAAATTTGCTAATAAAAGGTTAAAGAATAACACTTAGAAAAAGACCAATACAAGAACGAAAGTAAAGGTGACTACGTACATAAATGAAGAAAAGGATAAAGGCAAACGTAAAATAAAAAAAAACAAAGATGCGTAAAGATAAAGGCAAAAATGAAGACCAAGGTAAATTTAAACACTTTACTTATATATATAAGGCCAATGTGCAGGGGAATATGTAGCTGAAAAGAATGATGAACATAAAAGAAAAGACAAAGAGGAGGATGAGGATACCGATAAAAGCAAAGATGAAGATAGGGGAAGCAAGATTCAAATAGAGGTAATTAAAGAGGAAAGGATATAGAGAGACACAGAGACTCAGTCTGGGAACTATTTTGAGATTTTCGGGATTCTCGAGACTTTTATCGGTCTTGTTATCGATATTTATCGATTTTGTTATCGATATTTATCGATTTTGTTATCGATATTTACCGATTTTGTTATCGATATTCATCGATTTTGTTATCAATATTTATCGATTTTGTTATCGATATTTACCGATTTTGTTATGGATATTTATCGATATTTATCGATTTTTTTATCGATTTTGTTATCGATATTTATCGATTTCGTTATCGATGTTTATCGATCTTCTTATCGATTTTGTTATCGATATTTATCGATTTTGTTATCGATATAAATCGATTTTGTTATTGATATAAATCGATTTTGTTATGGAGATTTTGTTATCGATATTTATCGATTTTTTTATCTATATTTATCGATTTTGGTATCGATATTTATCGATTTTGTTATCAATTATGCTATCGATATTTATCGATTGTGTTATCGATATAAATCGATTTTGTTATCGATATAAATCGATTTTGTTATCGCTAATTATCGATTTTGTTATCGACATTTATCGATTTTGTTATCGATGTTATTATCGATATTTATCGATTTTGTTATCGATATTTATCGGTTTTGTTGATATTTTTATAGATTTTCTAATCGATTTAGCTACCAATGGTATTATCGATGTTGCTACTGAAATTTTTATCGAATTTGTCATCGATTTTGTTATCGATATTTTGATGGACGTTATAATCGATTTTGTTATCGATAGAGTATAAAGATAAAAATGAAGATAATGGAAAAACATAATAAAACGAACAGTGGTAGAGGTGGGGATCTACATTGATAGAAAAAAGGGAAAAAATATAACCTTAAGCAAAAGCAGATGTATGTATGTATAGATAGATAAGTAACGTAAGTTTCACTTCTACAGTGTGGCCCAGGCCCACTTACTTTTTTTATCATTGTGACAAGTGGCACGGAAAAACTTTCATCATTTTACCATTATTTTTCTTTACTTGGCTGTGTAAATAAGTAATACTGAAGTGTTCGTGGAATAAAATAAAATGAAAAAGTAATAACCAAATTTGGCCAACAAATCCGCTTTAGTTTTGTAGCATGGATTATAAGCTATGTACATATGTAGTAAGCAAGAAAGGTGAGTACTACGCATGGTCAGCACCCAAAGCCTCCAAGAAAAACGCAGCATCGAAATGAAGTGAGCAGAAAGCAATTTACGGCGCTTAGGCTCACATCTATTTCTACCTTCATCTGCTACCCGTAAAAGCATACTCATACATACATATGTACATAGAAATATGCCTACATACACACACATGAGCATGTCAATGGGAATTTCTTTAAAAGTGTACAACTGTTTGTGCATGTTATCAAAATATTTGTGTGGGCATTGCAACAAGTGCACAAGTGCCGGAACACTCAACAGCCACACCGCGCTTTCTACGAACAAAGAGCTGTGCCGCAGCACGCTGCGCTGTGCAACACTTGGCTCTCAGCCATTGCCGCTTAGCATACAATAAGTGGTCGAACGCTCTGATGGCGCAGGTGTGAATGCATAAATTCTAGGCAAATTGTTGAAATTGCTTTTAATTCGCATTCTTCTCACGAGATACTCGAACTCTTTACTGTACGTATAAATAAAGTTTATGTTTTCGCGTATTGTGGAATGTGTGCAAAATGCAAGGGGGTGCAAAATGTTGTTGAGATGACCAAGTACAAGGAAAACAGATAGCAACAAATAATAATGAGAGCAGTAAATGATCGTCACTTAGTGACTCTCTATTAATACAACGATACATATGAACTTTTAAGCTTACATATGAAATGACCATGCACTTATGCTCATGCGCAGTGTTGCCAGAACTTTTTGGGCCAACCGGCTAAATTGGCAAAAAAACCGGCTAAAAACGGCTAAACGGTTTCAACTAAATTTCACATGATTTATTTTTAAAAAATCATAAGTAGAAAGACTAGTTCTTGGAGATAAGTGGCAAATTCAAGTTGGAAAAAATTTTACCAGCAAGAATTTGTAATTAGGAAAAACATATGATTGTGGCACAGGGTTGAATTTTTTGTCGACGATAATTTGAATAAACAGGTTCATCAAATTTAAAAATTTAAAAACTTGAGCTATTTTAAAATGAAAAATTTAAGTAAATACTTGCAATGGTTTGAAACGTGCTCGGAATGCAATCTCAACCGGAGTCGATATAGGAAACCCGATAGTTACTACGACAAAGAAATTGGAACGTATGTTGAAGAACTTGGAGGATCTTTTTTTTTGCCCTTCTGAAAGAATTTTAAAAATTCTATACAAATTTCTTATGTTTGAAATGCAACCGTGGACACTAGCGTTCGTGCAGAAAGTTTCCCTACTTGAGTGGGAATTTTTGGAGCATGTTAACGCGTGTTAAGCAAACGGTGAAACAATTTGTTATTTTCTAAGTTTGCGAATAAAACTTCACACTTAAATTTAAGTCATTCATAATAAACATTTTATGAAAAAAAATTCCCGGTACGGCCTTCTTTAGAAAAAATATATTCGTTTAAAATAAAAAATAAGCGAAATCGGCCTAATTTTATATAACCCTGCCTGTCATGAAAATTTTATTCCCGATAATGCTAGTAGCCATTTCCAACAGATTTTTGATCGCTTAGTCAAAAATGGAAACATATATATTTGAATTTTAAGAAAGCAAGGTAAATAGCAAAATCGTCTAGAAACGGCTAATTTTTTTTTTTACAAAACGGCTAACAAATCGGCTTCCGGCTAAACCGAAATTTCCCCGGCTGTTTTCTATCGCAACCGGCTAAATCTAGCCGGAAAACGGCTAATATGGCAACACTGCTCATGCGCTTGTGTCAAGACGTCATCCGTTACAAATTGTTTCACTAACCCACACACCCACTGCATAAATGTAAGTGGTCCGAGCACCCCAGTTATATTCTGGCTTGCTAAGTACGCCGTTGCAACGATTAAGCAAGTGGTTGGACTACTAGCGCAGAAGTTCATAAATTCACTATGTATACGAGTATGTGTTGGAATGTGAAGATAAACATTCAAGCTGACTGAGTTAAGTGTTATAGCTAATGTTACGCTACATTGCTGTTTTGAAAAAGCAGCAATTTTTGCTGTTGTTGTTATCAAGCGAATGCTCATTAAGCCGTATCACGCCGTATGAAAGAAAAAAGTTTAGCGTGTGTCAGTTTTTTTTTGCATGCTTAGACTTTTATTTTTATACTATAAATCTAAAGCTCTCAAAAAACGAGATGACGACCTTGCTAAAAAGGGTTCGTCTTCATTCAATTATAGACCTGAACAAGGCCTTTTCGATGTCATAAAAATTAAAAAAATCAGATGTAAAATAAGAAAGCTATAGCAAAAAATGCGATTTAACGGTTTTTCGGCATAAATGTTTAAATAAAACTGACACACGCTAAACCTTTTTTCGTGATACGCCTTAATGCCCATGTAGGGAACCTATGCATACATATTTAAAGGTATGTGTTTTATAATTCGTTTTTTATGTGCTAGCATGTGAAAACATCCGGCAACACTAATTGCTCAACATTCTTGCCAATGATAACNAACTTTAAGCGGGAAGTGCTCATACATCAAATGGCAGTTTTAGTTCAGATGAGAAATACAAAAATTTCAATTGACCCTTAAATCTTTAAGTTTTTGCTAGGGATGAAAAATGGAAATTTCAGATTGTGCTTAATATCATAAAATAAATGCACCGAAATGAGACAGGTTGTACCTAAAAAAGTTACATCACACGTACATATGTATTAATAGAAAAGTTAAAAATGTTATCATATGGGGGGAACTTTAACTGTTATGGTTTCAATAGATTAAAAAATGCATTGCAACAATTGCAAAGGTAGAGCGTTTGTAGATTTCACACCGTTATTTTAGGGGGCAATGACGTTTTATGGAAGAAATTAATTCCAATTTCGAATATAACAAATATAACAAGAATTACGAATTTTAGGATAGCTAAGTAAAGTGTTAATTTTTCTTAATGGCTGTTCAAATGCAATGTAAAATTTTTAAGAGAATACACATAATATGATTTTGTTAATTTTTTCCTTTTGACCACTTTTCCCCACTCTTTCCCATACCGACAAGTAAATATATTATCACAGTAAAGGAAAAGGAAAAAAATAAGAAGAAAAATTCATCTGATCAAAAGATGATTGTACCTAAAATCTAGTGATTGTGCCTAATGTACCTTTAAGTCAGCAAACGTCGGAAAAAGGTACAATTGTACCTACTTTTTCATCCTTGGTTTTTACCAAAAACACATTTTTCCTAAGCTGAGACATATACATATGTATGTCCTAGCTGGTGACTTTATTTCCGTTTACCCGATAGAAATGTTAATTTTCTACGCTAGTACTTAAGGCGAGGTTTCGCAAGGAATAGAAACAGAATCCAAAGTTCTGTTCTGAGAACGTTCTGTTTTCTGTTGCTGTTTTTTGGATATGCGCTACAAAGCATGGTTTGTTCGTCGGTTTTTGTTTTTTTTTGAAGTTTGACAGCTTATAAAACTTAAAATTAAAAATGAAATTGGTGAAAATTTTTGTTGTTTGAGATTGGATATGAGAAAGTGTGTGTGAGTTTGTGAGTAAATTTTAAAACTAAAATACTTGAAAACGTCAAAAATACTAAGAATTTCTCTCAGCGGTTCTCCCTTACTATATTTTTATCATGTTACAAAATACAAAAAAACGTATACTACATACAAATTATTCCTCATATCTCAGAAACCGACGAAATTAAATATTGATAAAAGGTTGTGAAACACTCAACGTACACATGTACCGAAATCCCGGGATTACAGCTCTGAAATTCCGGGATTTTTAATGACGTTAAATACGATACAAAAAAAAAAACTGTTTTAAAAACAATCGGAATGAATATTAACAATCGTGAGGAAATAATCAAAATACAAATTAATTCGAAAAAAGCCAACGCCGATTTCTTTGAAAACATTTAGAACTTCAAAAATTTTCAAAGTGGTATTTTTTATTGCTTGTTTTGCACCTGGAAAAGTCAGTGCCCGGGATTTATATAAAGTTTCAAATCATCTAAGATTAAAAAAAAATACATACATATATGTACATATATATAATCGGTTACTTATATTAGATTCAAATGTTCTATGTATCTAAGTCATGAAACAGAGCATAATTTTCTAACTTTGGTCGACAAAACTAAGAGTATCAGCTATTCTAGTTCGTGCCACATGAGGTTGTTAGATCTTCGTGCAATTTTAGATGTGATTGTATTTTACCTTTAAAAAGAATGCTAAAAGTTCTAGTTTAGTACATTAAAGCAACTTACGCAGCGATTCGCCATCAGAAAAGCCTCAGCAATAAATACAGCAATGACCTGGACACGGTAGACAAAAGCTTACTTATGTATGTGTGTACTCCCACACTAAAATATTATAATTCTTAAGTCATAATAATAATAATTCATAAGTATGAAAACATCGTACGTAAAAACTTTGCGCAAATTGTGCAACACACCCACTAAAAACAAAATAAATTGCAAGCCTAACAACATGCCACAAAAAATGTCTTCACACACCAAATCGATAGATATCTATCAATGACGGTACGCTAAACAAATCGTTAAATAGAGAAGTATCTATGTACATATGTGTTTTAATTAAAGTTAGTAAAGAAACAAACTAAAAATTGTATATACAGATAGTTGTTGTTATGTGAGCGTAACTGGTAATTTTTTTATTTGGTTTTTGTTTATAACTTGCTTTGTTTATTCCTATGCTTCCACTAGTACAACACTGATTGTTTATGCATTTCTGTCGTGAACTCAGCATTCTTTTATGACATACGTGCCAACATTAGCACTCACTAATGTTGCTAACATTAACACTCACTATCACTATTTGTGCGACATGACAAAGGCTGTAAAATAATAAAAAATTACTTGCACACACGAGCGACGGGCTCGCAAGAATTTGTGTCTGCCTGCTTATGACGTGTGCTTAAAACATTTAGCTTACTAGTTGTTTTATAGTTTTATTTGTATATGGCAACACACACACACATTACGTAGAGTCAAAGGACATGGCACGCAAAACTTGAATTGGAATTGTCTGGCAAGAGCAGACGCCACCATCACAAGTTGTAAAATTGAAATAATATTGCGCTGAGAATAGTGAATTCAAGCCAAGAAAAAAACAACAGCAGTAATACACTAATAATAGGAAACAGTGTACAATATACAAGCACCGCTGTCATATAAGTCGGAGCATATTTGATGCTCGGGAAAATAAAAAGAATTATACTCAATCTACTGCAGCTAGCACGCACAGACATACACACATAAGTGCATGTCCTATCACTAAGAACGAGCGACGACGGCGTTAAAACAAAACAAGTCTCTGAGGTGAAATTCCGAGACAGCATTTTATGAGCCACCAGTCGCCTGCAAAGCTATATCGTTGGCGATGTGATGGCAGCAACAAACTTTATAATCAATACTAAGCACATACATGCTTTCAACAGGCAGTAGCAAGTTAATAACACATCTTGGTATAGATATGTACATAGATACATTTGTACCGACTTGTAGATTTTTGTATTACAAACTGTTCGTGGCTTTCTTACATACCCTTTGAATTAACTATGTACATATCAGCCACTAAAATAAAACTTGTGTTAACCGCCACTGCTTGGAAATATAAACAAATACATATCAAGATTAAAGTTTCACTATTTTGGCTACCAATAAAATAAATACTCGCACACTTTCACGCTGGGAATCCCACACCGTGGACTTAGATATAAATTTTACTTTTAACTACGAGATAACTTATAGCTGTAATAGTTTCAGAATCTATTACCGGCATTAAATTACTGAACAATATAACAAGGGCTTATGTTCAATGCTCTCTAAATATATATCTGCAATGTTAACAAAAAGGACTTGCTGTCATAAATGATTTCAATGCAAACCTTATATATCGCTGGTTGATAGAATTTCTTATTGGAGTTCAAAGTTGGAGCCAACATCAGAGATGACAGTTAAGTTAATAGATGGTATTTAATTTAAGCCCTCGATATTCAGTTTTAGATGGAAAGACGCTACTACAATAAAATTTAGAGTGAGTATAGCTGCTAACCTGTCTCCCGTTTTCTACCTGAAAAAAAAAATACCAGTGGGCCCTTTGTGGTACCGTTTGAGGTCGTTCCGTTTACGTCCTCTCAATTAGAAATATGTACAAGTAGATCGAATTGCTTATATGTAATAATAAAACGCGAGAGTTCTGTGCACTTAGATCCGCCAGATAGTCAAAGAAGTAATGGTGAAATAAACATTTTCTAGACCTCGCTAGAGCAGGGAATTGGCCGAGATAGTGTTCTATGCTCCTTAGTCAAAGAAGCTTTTTTGAGCATTTCTGAAATACATTTGCTCTTCTCTGAAATACATTTGAGGTTTTCTGAAATGCATTTGACTTTTTCTGAAATCTATTTGGCCTTTTCTGAAATTCATTTGGCCTTTTCTGAAATACATTTGTTTTTTTCTGAAATACTGTTGGAAAAGGTGTAGTTAGCTGATGTGCTGTACTTGTACCATTTCCAAGAGTACTTCAGAAAGCGTCAAATGTACTTCAGAAACTGTAAAATTTTCTTCAGAAAGCGCAAAATGTACGTTAGAAAAAGTAAAATGTACTTCAGAGTAGTCAGCTGTAAAACGAACTGACTATCCTGAAGTACATTTTACGTTTTCTGAAGTACATTTGACGGTTTCTGAAGTATATTTTACGCTTTCTGTATTACTCTTGGAAAAGGTGTAGAGTTTCTTAAAATTAGCTGAACGAATTTCTGTTTTTTTCCAAGTTCCGCTAATTATTTACCTAGGGGGTAGACAGAAATTGTCGGAATATATAAATAGCTTTACTTTTATGTTCGCCTAGCTATTGAAATTCAACTACTACAATAATGGTGAGGTGAAGAGAGTTAAGGTGAGTTGAGCTGGGCTGAGCTGGGCTGAGTTTAGTTGAAGGGAAGTGAGTTGAGTTGAGCTAAGGTGAGTTAAGGTGTATCGAGGTTAGATGAGTTGACTTGAAATGGGTTAAACACAATCGAGGTTAGTGGAAGTGAGGTTAGCACCATAACATGACATAACATATCTTAATATTTTTTATATTTTTTGCTTATCTTTTTATCTTATCTCTATCTATTTCTCTACCATAGTGGCAATCCTTTTCCTTATTAACCGACTTCCAAAAAAGGAGGAGGTTATCAGTTCGTCGGAATCTTTTTTTTTTTTTTTTTTTTTTT
>NW_016170350.1:11339-15921 GCF_001687245.7 Rhagoletis zephyria
AGATATATATATATATTATATAGGAGTTGAAGTCGGTTTTTTTTTTGCTAAAAATTACTTGTTTTTTTCTTTAACTTTATCCCCATCCTCATGCTTTTTCGTCTTTATCTTTATCTCTATTAATTTGTTTATCTACATATTTACTTTCACGTTTGCCCCTACACTAAGTATTTAAATTTACCATCATATATGTATGTATTTACCTATTACGTTGAGTTAAGGTGAATTTTGGTGAGCTGAGTTTAGTTGGAGTGACGGAGCCATGTAGCTCCCTAGCTTGACATAATATATCTTTATCCCTTTCCCTTTCTCTACCTGTGTCTTTTTCTCTGTCGTTTTCTTAATGTTTATCGTCACGGTTAGCGTCTAAGTTCTTAAGAGCTTAGTAAACGCCACCAACACTGCCAGTCTTGAGATAGTTTCCAAAGATTCAAATTATGAACTGCGCGGAATTTAGATAGGGACATAATCGAACACATCAAAACTCAGCGATTATGCGGAATTTTGAAAAAAAAAAATACATTTGGCGAAAGTTTTCGGTTTCGACCCATTTTGCTTTTAAAATGCATATAAAAGGGTCTAATTGAAAAAATCGCTCGAATTAATGTACCTAAAATTGTGTATTTATACCAACGAGTTTACAAAAAGGTGGAAGTAGTACTTTTGATGACAACAAATTTTACCATTTTATAAAGCTTGGGTCAGAGACCGCAAGTTATCAAGGTTATTACTATTATAATAATGAAGCCATAATAACTGTAAAAGTGTCGAGATGTTAAAAAAGCGGCAATTCGAAAGATCTACTTGAGCAATCTACTTTGACCGTTTAATGTGGCTACTTTTTTTTAAAGAGATGACCCATTTCCGCTCTGTTGAAGGGCTTGTCAAAAGATAAAATTTCAAGTACCCACTTTTTTGTTTAATTTCATGTCTCTGAAGATGATTTTTTGTTTATTTTATTTTTTTATAGTTATTAAGATATTTTCTATGATATTTGTAGAAATTTCAAAGCGGATATAAAGCAACTCGTCATTCAACACTCGAAATGTACATTCATGTTTTGGGCGAAGTGCTATGTACAAGTATATAAAAGTGCAATCCATAAATGTACTTAAGCTCGAAATATGTTGAATACAGCGCACCAAAAAAAAATATAAAAACTGATTATTGTTTATTATTCAACTGCCATTCAGAGCAGAATGGACTGAGTTTGAAGCAGGAATGAAACTAATGTAAACAAGTAATTTAATTTTTTTAAAGACAAGCTTTTACTAGTGGTTAATAAAAAAGTCCGACATAAAATTCATGTTTTCTTTCCGTTAAAAATTCTTTCCAGAACAATATTGACAAAACTTTTTCAATGAAAAAATTGTTGATGGTATATGAAGTTCCCCAGATATCGATTTGTATCTAAAAAAAAACAAAATAGCTTATAAGTCGACCAAAAAATTTGTTCGACCAAAAAAAAAATACGGGTCTCATTATTTGGACTAACAAACAACATTTTTCAGTTTCATTTAAAGTAAAAATCACGCCCGTACCTGACCGGTTGTCTTGAAATGGAAAACATCCTATATATATATAAAAAGTACCCTGAAATCCAGAAATCCTAGAATAATGGTTTCAGGGCCCCCCTTCCGTCCCCCCTCTCAAAAAAAAAAAATACTTCTGGCTACGCCGATGATGACAAAGGCTAATTTCAGAAATTCGTTACATCTAGTTAAGTACTTATCATCCTCATTAAGCTTAATAGATCAGTCACTTAGCTGCCACTAGGTAATGTTGAAAAATTTTGCTATAAACTGTGGCGAACTATGGCAGTTATATTTATATTTTCCAAAAAAAAATAAAAAAATTTATTTATAATCGCTATGACTAATTGGCAATTTTATAGTTTAATAACAAAATTGCCATTATGGCTGGTACAAGAATAATAAAAGCATAACACAGACAACGACTAGAAACAACAAATAATAGTTACAAAAAAAAAAACAATGTGGTATAAAACAAATTGCTACACGCGATCTAAAATACGTACTACAAAAAGAAAAACCACACAATGCACTCAAACAGAAATTAGTCTTGCCAGCGTGCATTTTTAGAGCAGTTAACTGTAACTTTTTTAATACAAGACAAGCCCGAGAAATAAAAAAAACCATCAGAAAAATAAAAATTTAAAGAAATTACCGTAAAATTTACGTGCATTGTCCGCAAACATTGTAATGGTCACTTGAAAACTCGAGCGTGGGTAAATCAAAGAGCTTGCATACATATATTTTTGTGGACATACTTAAGTAAAGCCGCAAGCTGGAAATAGTCCCAATGTCCAACTTAGCTGTGCACTAACGAATTGTAGCGAGACACATTTGCGTGAATAATTTTGTGGTTGCACAAAATCTCTGCCGCGTTTATTTATTTTTTTGTTGTAAAATATTTGGGAAAATACAATTTCATTCGATTGGCTTTATACTCCTTCGACATGGAGGTGTTAGATGGCTGTTGTGAAATTTTTTTTACATTTTTCGTCGTGCCAGGCACTGGTACATTCCAAAATTGTATACGTAAACAAAGCAAAGACACATGATTGCTTAGCGCAAACAAGAAATGCCACAAGTATTGTTAGGTGGAAAAAAATGCAAGGGAAATGATGGCGCTACAAATTCGGGTCCACCTGCATTTTACGTCTAGGAGTTGCTCCACTTTTTTTATTTCGGAGTATACAAATTTATTGCGATACACCAAAATTTGGTTTTGATATAAGCCCTGCAGGGAAAGCTACTAGTTGTGAACTAGAATTTTACCAGTTTGCGTTTCAGCCCAACTAGTTCACGTTCTATCCTTTCTCAATGTTAGCGACTGGTATTTTTAACATTGCGATGTCCTACGAGATGTCAATTATCAGGCTATGCATCATACCAGTTGATGAGATAGTCGGCCAATTCATCCCCCATGAAAAGCATTAGTATGCCTTTTTGCTCGCGGCGCTCCAACAGTCGCAATGGCCGACAGAGCAAAGCAGTCGCGTGGTATGCCTGGGGTACCAGGTTCAAGCCCTAGCGCAGGGAACATTTTTTTATTTTATTTTATTTTTTATAATATTTCTTTTATTTATATTTTTTATTTAAGGTTTTTTTTTGTTATTCTTAAATTTAATTTAAAAAAAAAATATATTTTTTTATCTTTTTTTTTATGGCACAAGTATTTCTTCCCATACATTTGTTTCTTTTTTTTTTTGTAATGCAACTAGATTTTTAAGTTTGTTATTTATATTTAAATTGAAATAATTATTCCTACTAACATTGACCCAACTTTAAAAATCTTAACCACCTCCAAGCGGCCTCGAACCTGCGATCCCAGAACCGGAACCAGTAGTCTTCACGTGACGCCACAGCCGACATTTGTAAGAAAAGCAATTAATTGCGTTTTATTTTAGGCTTTGGCAATTCAAAGGCGGATGTCGCTGAACGTTTACCCAGTTCGAAAATGTCGAACTGGTAGGCACATACTAGTTAATAAACTAGTACTTTTTCTAACTGGTTTGGGAGTTGAAAAGGAGAAGAAAACTATTGTGGCATCGTTTGAGCAATGCATCTGTTTCACTTCGTTTAAAGAACTATATAGTGTAATCTCGCAAAGGGAATAAGGGAATGAGCTTTACAAAGACAATGATTTTAAATACAGCGGCTGCGATTAAAAGACCAGTTTGAGAAGAACTTGACTTTGCTTGGCTTTTGAAATTGGCGTCAGTTGGCACAGAAAAGAAGCGAACCAATGAAGAAGAATAAAATTATATATCTATTATAGCGCGTATTGGGATAAAGAAGGCTAGTGTGGTACATGATAATATCTTTAGTTCCATTTAAAAGTTAAAGTTAACGCGATTTCAAATTAATGATAGGTAAAAATCAGCGAACTTCCTGTCAAAACCATAAACCAAATTTTCATGAGTCATATTTATTAGTGGGAATGACAGGCAGTTATTTCGGCGATCTGGTGTCGTTTATGCGCTTTGCATTCTTTAGCATTCAAGCCTGTTAAACAATAGTACGAATAGATAGACATTTAGAGTACAACTCCATAACAAGCTTTTCAGGCTTTCAGCAATAGCTTGTTGTGGAGTTGTACTCTAAGACATTCTGCAGGATTATGGGTACTATGTAGTGGTTCCCCTCACATAAGCCGACAGCATATCCCACCTATGTACATATCATCATCTCGATCGATAAACCTGTCGAACTTACTTTCATGGATGACTGCTTCAGCACTTGGCGCAAATATAAAGAAACGCTGTTGCCAACATACAAGACTAATTTGGTGACTGTGGGCTAGTAGTACAAAGCAGATATCCCCAAACATAGGGCGCTGGGTATCTACGGGACGTCTTCTAATGCCGCAAGAACATCATCTGAAAAGTGAGACACAGATGTCCGCAATAAGGGAACACAACATCCTCCTGAAGAAGCTGCTAACGACCTGATCACCGGAACAATCACTTTCTAGCAGCAAAACCTGCTCCCAAGCGCATTGGAGAAGATCGCGCATTAAATGACTTTTACAAAAAGACCGCCTTCACCAACGGTTG
>NW_016170351.1:0-15920 GCF_001687245.7 Rhagoletis zephyria
TTAAAAAATGGTTAAATAAACAATTGGGTATTGTTATTGGAAGTCTCCTCAAGAGAACCAGAGTTTTTCGATCGAAAAATATTGGTTTTCAAGAATTCCATACATTTCAAAGAAAAGTTGTTTTTCCCCCCATATACAACACCTGGCAAACTTTGAGCGCTTTGAGCGACCTCTAAATATTTTTTAATTTCAAAATATAAGATAGGGGTATATTTTTTCGATATAGAACATTCCTAGGGGATTAAAATTCCGACTTTACTTATTTTGGACAACCCTAATGAACATGGACATGTTTACTATGTAGAGTAACTGTTGTCTGATCTCCTTACGAGCATTAAAATGGGTGAGGATGTTCAAAGTGTGAAAATTACTTTTGGTACGAAAGTGAATTTGTTGTGTTGTTTGTGAAACCTGTGTCGCATATTGATGACACGGCCGCCGGCGGCAACTTTTGTGAGTTTAATTGAGTACTGCGGTACTTGATTGTCTTGAGACGCAGACACTAGATTTTGTTAGTGTTTATGTCATGCCAGTGGCATAAGTACAATATGTACTTAGTTAGTTGAAATATTGAAGAATGGAAGTGGAATGCTTTAAACTTTTTTAGTTTGAATTCTCTCGAAAATATATTGAAATATAAGAAATGGAACTGAGAATGATTCATTCCTATGAAAATGGACGCCTCGCCGGATACTTAACCTTGGAGCTTTCAAGCAGGAGCTATATATGTAAAGTAAGGGCGACCATGAATGCTATGAAGGAACAAACTTTAGAAGAACCTGTCTACACTTGGTGTGAATAATTGGCGTAACTTCGTAAAGAAGACTGAGGAAATTTGGGATCACGGCCCCCAAGCCGACAAGCGGTTGTAGTGCCATATAAGCAGAATACTTTCAGTAAAATTTTAATTTTCAAAATGTAATAATTTAAATTATATAACTGCATCTTGCCACTTCTATAAACATATTTTCTCGATAAACTTCATGGGTAATAAAGCTAGTTATTACTATGAATGCATGTATGTAGAAAATTTCAGCACAATAGTATCAATAAAGCTCAATACTATTCACAAAATGCAAAGCGTTTACTATTAGAATTGCACATCAGTTATAGATTTTCAATTAAATAGTTTTCCTCTCTATCTGATAATATCAGTTTAATTGTTGGTAATTTGTACAAATTTGTGGCAGAGAAATTTCAATTGCAAAGGACAGTACATGTGTATGTGTTTCTTTGTTCATTTAATGTTTGATATTGTGCTTTTAAAAGTTTGAAATTATTAATTAGACCGTACTTGTAACAAATGAAACTTATATGGAAAATAAGATGAACACACTTCTGATATATGTAAACAAATATGTATGCAATTATGTATGTGCGTATGCTCACATCTGTATGTAACCGCAGTTGCGCATGGCTTAATATGCAAAATTTGAGTAGTACTAAATATAGAATTTAAGCATATACGTGGTATTATAGCATATGGATACATAAGTATGTATGCATGTTCACATGAATGTAGGTAACTTAAGCATGTACGCACATGCACTGTTCTAGTGTGAATTTAATTTTATCTTGATTGCTGCGAAAGTAGCTTTTGATTACGTGTAGTAAATCTTACGTTGATGAAATTTTGAGTTTAGAAAATATAAGTTTAATTAATTTACATATTATAACTGCAATTTAATTACAGCAAAATATTATGGAACTTGCCTATGATTAATTTAATATTGTTGGACAAAACAATAAATGAAGAGGGCTTTCGGCAATGAAAGGTTGCGATGAAATTAAAGTAGCAACATTTAAAGAGGGGCCATGCCATTGTGACTGGCAGGAAATTCAGAATGTTATCAATATAACGATATCATCGGAACTTATACAACAGTGAAAGAGTTTTTTTAACTGTAGATAAATAATACTGCATCACAAATTTTAATTTTGATTTTGTTCTCCAGACGCCAATATCCAATTTGTATGTAAAGTCGCTCGCTGATTACGCAAAACAAGTTAATTTTTTTTGGTATGGATACGTTTTAGAGATATTTGCAATTTACCGTTATTCAGCTTAAGAAAAAGAGTGGTTCCAATTAATCAGGTATATCTACGAAGCAATTAATTACTCGTAATACGAGTACGGCAAATGATAGAAAATAAAATTCTCCATAAACCGTGCCTAGATTATTATTCGATAGCCCTGATAGTTTCTGAGAAATTAATTAATCATTCCAAATTTTTATTTTTTTTTGTGATGGAAAAATGCGAAAAATTCAAACTTTAACAGGGAAAAAGTCAAAACATTCCTGTTCCTTTAGAAAAAAAAACTAAGCTACCAATGAAGAAAATCGATATATAAATAACAAAATAATGTTTGGTCAAATGAAAATGCGCAAGGATTTTTTTGTATGAAATATCAGCAGAAAAGAGTGTTACCCATACGCCACTTACACCTGAGTAGGTAGAGTGTTTGCATCGAAAACAAGAGCTGTTAGAAATTATTAATTAATTTCTCAGAAACTATCAGGGCTATCGAAGAGTGATATATATACGGTTTATGGAGCTTTCATTCAAGTATCTCGTATTACGATTATTCAATTGGTTCGTAAGATATACGTGATTAAGTGAAACCACTATTTTTTAAAGCTGAATAACGGTAAATTGCATATATCTCGAAAAGTTTTCCATACAAAAAAATTATCTCGATTTTCGGAATCACCGAGGAATTCCACATGGGAATTGGATAGTGGCATCCATAGAACATTTTTGCTGTAAACCAGTGTAGTTAATCGCGTCAAAGACGGAAATAAATATTTTTTTTTAGTAAAAAAAAGGATGGTTTATGAACAAAAGCAAACTGTCTAAAAATTCTGAATACAAATTTTGAAATTTTGATGAAACGCTTGGTATTTTTAGAATTTTTGTACAAAGTTTGAAATTGGGATTTATATGGTTTTTTATAGAATGAACTAAATATATTTTTATAAAAAATAGTTCAAATTAAATAATAAAAAAAATAAATGGATGAAACTAGTCAATATATGGGTGTCGTACCTATCGTAAGCACTATGTACATATGTATGTATATATAAATTAACATATCGACACCTCCAAACCATACCATGCTAAGTCATTAGAGACTTAAGCTGGAACTTCATAGGGAAGCGGATGATGCGTACAACTAGGAAGTCAAACGCACGCATAATACGCTTGCCTATGGAGCCCCAGCTTTAGGCAGACTTAGAATAGTATGGTTTGGAGGCGTCGATATGTAAGTACTAGAGCTTGGTTTTCTATGCAAAAAACTAAGCCTAAAAATATGTGCCATCATAACTTTACGCAAAATACAGTCAGCGTCAAAAATATGAATACTCAGACGTTTTGACGATTTTATTTATTTATATTTTCCATACCAAATTTTTTCCTTTTTTTATATAATTCACTCAACACCAAAAAGCACAAGAATAAATTTTTTTTTAACTCATACAGAGCAATTTTCATCAAAATTAAAAAATTTTCGAACTCGAATTCTTAGAAAAATTTTTTTTGGCATAAAGGTTTTGCATTTTCCTGAGTACTGTATGAAANGAGCAATTTTCATCAAAATTAAAAAATTTTCGAACTCGAATTCTTAGAAAAATTTTTTTTGGCATAAAGGTTTTGCATTTTCCTGAGTACTGTATGAAATTAAAAAAAAAAAACTGATTCTTGTGGGTTTTGCTGTTGAATGAACTATATTTTTGTATAAGTAAAATTTGTTATGAAAAAAAAAATTAAATCGTCAAAAAGTCAGGGTATTCATATTTTTGAAGCTGACTGTATATAATTTAATATACACTTTGCTTATAGTTATTATGCTGCATATTTTTAGGTTTGTGTTTTAACTTAAGAATACGAGCTCTAGTAAGTAAATATGTATGGATAAATAATGATACGCCAAAATGTATGCTATAAATTTTTATTATATCCAAAGATTAACAAGCGTGAAAAAATTGTTAAATGTAAATATGTACATATGTACATAACTGTGTATAGTAGCTTATGTCCGAAGGCTGGCTTTAGTATAATGCACCATTACCTTTATTATTTAAACCACAATAAATTTTTTGATGAGACTTAATAAGAATATTGACCTGTTAGTATTGGAGCTATTTCTTTCACGTTTATTTGGCAACAGTTCTTCAGAGGACGACATAGATTCGTTAATCAACTATGTAACGAGGTACAGCGTTCATCCTTTGCTGCTTGCATATATACATTTTTCGTTAAGCGAGCGGAACTCAAACATAGCGAGCTGGTGGCGAATCAAAGGCGATTATTATGTGTGAGAGTTTACATATTGTACATTCATATGTACATATGTAAATACGTAAGCGCACACATACCTAACTGTTAACTATTTTCCTCGCTGTTTTCTGCTTTGCTTACTGCTTAAACGCCAAAAAGTAGACCACACCAATATTTCTGCCATCTTCGACACCCAACGCCTTCCACAATTCCCGGTTTTTATGTTTTTTTTTTTGCCTTCTTGCTTTATTCAAAAGGATAAGCAGTTTTTTCATTCTTCTTTCCATATTCCACCTTTACTATCGTACAGCACCTCCTCATCAGCGCACTCACTTTTTATAGCTGCTTTGATGCGTGTGAGTGTGATATCTAAGTGTTGTGGTCGTAGTAAAATAAAGTGAGAATAATGAATACAACACCACTACCACTCAAAGCGCTCGCACCAGCACTAAACCCAGCACTTGGAATGAATACATGTGGCGTGAGCTATCTGAACTTGCATCGTTCTCTTCACTTTCAGCAAATAATGCTTTTCTAGATTTTGGGTTTGGGCAACTTGATACACTGCTGTTGACAACTATGGCACACACACACAGACATAATTACATTCACGCCTTTACACCATTTTTACGTATTTGGTATTACTCGCCCCGATGGGGATTGTTTTGAAAGCGAGAGTAGCAAAATGTTGTTGACATTTCAAGTGTTGCGTGCGCGCAATTTTCTTTATTTTATTTTGCTGCCATTAGACAATCGCTGCTGCCACCAGCGGAGAATTGCGGAAGTCGTTGACAGCGTCAAGTGTTAAATAATGAAGAGTGTAATTTACAAAATGTCGTTAAATTAAGTCAAAAGTGATGAGAATTTATGTTCTTAAGTAAATAATTGACTTCCTAATTGGCGAATGATAGAGTAATTTTAATTTGGTATGATGTTTTATTTGTTGGTTGGCTAAATTGAATGGAAGTTAATTAATTAAGTAAATAGAAATGGCTATTCGTATGCACTTAAGATAATAAACATAAATATAGATATGTACATATATGTACCTAAATATGTATGTAAAATACTTCCAAATAAATATAGTCCATTTTTTGAATAAAGAGTGAACTGTTTAATAGTTCTTTCAGCAGCACGTATGTATTTGATTGTGAAGACCCACCGGGAGACATAGTCCTTCATTGCAAGCGCCCTTTGTGAGTGAGGACCAGGTGGAGGGATATTTCGTCGTTGAAGCATTGTTGCAAAAACACAGTGTCCTCTAATGACGGATGTTTAACTGCTACTATAATGGCTTGAGACCTCACACTCATCTCGTTTGATCCACAAGTAATTGGCCCCGATAATACGATAACTAAACGGTGGTTGTATATAGTTGAGTGTCTCGTTTATTGGATCTCAGAACCATACTTCTCCATCTCATCTGCAGTTTCGTTTCCTTTTATATTGATATGTCTAGGAATGGAGGAAAGAGTGACGGTGCCTGTAGATGCAATAAAATTTCCTAAGAACGTAAGAACTCTAAGTGGAGAAAGACATGTTGCAATTTTTGTCATTACATTTTTTTGTACTTAACTTGTCCAAACTGAAAGCTGGTAAAAATTATTTGTCACTTTACGGTTTATTATTGTTTACGCAGTAATGTATTTGACCTCAAGTGTCCTTTATTTATATGCTGCGTATAGTTTTATCTTTATTCTTTTTATAGCCGCAAAAGATGAGGTAAGAAAAACTACTCTTACAAACGAGTGTCTGCTATCATGAAAATATCAGCCAAATGCACTTTGTTGTCATAAATATGGGCAATCTTTTTATTTCCTTTGTATCGTTTTTCGCATCAGGATTATATTGCGGATTTTTCTTTTCTTAAAAATATCCATACTAGTGATTTTTTGTTTGCTTTCAAAAACTGTATGTATCGAATCCTTCCAGCCATTAGTTGACGCCAAATGCGTGTTTTTATCATTAGTTATTATACAATTTTTTATTAATATTAGATATGTATTGCATTTATTCTGTTCAATAATCTTCTCGTTAGAGGTTTATATGAATATTTTAATTTACTCGCGTGGTTTTGTTAAAGTTGCTGCTCCACACCAGGGTTTTTAGGCATTGAGAGTTGAAAAAATATATTTTAGTGCAATTATATGAAAGCCGGCCCTCAACCGAAATCTGAAACGCCTGACAAACCTGAAAGATAACTCTCATAGTATTTTATTAAAATTTTAAATAAGCGTGATTTAATAAAACAAATGGAATTATTTTTTAGTAAGCAATAATTTCATTAAAAAGCAGGTCAAAAAATATTAATCAAAATTACAAATTTTTATTCTAATTAAACTCATATTTATTTATGTACTAGCAAATATCCGGCGTGTTTCATTGCGCTTAAAAAGCATTTTTGTGCTATTTGATACCCGTTTGTAATATTTCATTTATTTTATCAATTCAATTGAATACAAATTTTTCAAACATGTGGCAACCCTCCTCAAAAATATTTTCGGCAGTAAAATTTCCTAAACGTCTTCAGTTTTATACCCATATAGCAATATTCAATTTATCTTATCAGTTAAATTAAATTAAAATTTTCAAACAGGTGGTAACCCTGAAAAATTATTCTCGGCTGTAAGCCTTATAAATTCTTTTTCAGCCATACTGCAATATTTACTTTTTTATCAATTTACTTAAACTACCATTTTCAAACAGGTAGCAACTTTTTCTTCTTTCTATATTTTAAGTTAGACCTCTACAAAAAAACGTTTTGATTTATATCTTAACTAATTTTGGAAATACTATGCCTAGTTTAATTTGTTCGGAGCAAAATTTCCAAAGAAAGTGCATAGCAAATTCAAATTCTACGATTAGTTCTAAGCAAAACTGGCGTTTGACCCTCCTAATTTTCGAAATAAAAAGCAGTATATTGTAACTTTTTTGGTAGAAATTTATCTTTAATTACACCAATAAATTTTGTGAAATAAACAAGCATAACGAACTTGTGAAGTAGTTTCTTAAATATGAAGAAAACACTAATGGCCTTATTCATAAAAAATAAAGTAGATTTAAAGAGCTTTATAAAATGACGTTTTCATACATTTTTTCAGTTTATAAACCTATTTTAAAGCTACTTTATTTTTTATGAATAAGGCCATAAATTTTTTAAATGAAAAATTAATTTCATTCAGAAAAAAATATAATACACTAAATTTTCTTTTAAAAATTGGGAGGGTCAAGCGTAATTTTTGGTATATAGTTTGTTCACGATTTTTGCTTAGAAACGAACGTAGAATTCAAAGACGACATACACTTTTTCCGAAATTAAATTACTCTGCCCCAATGTACATATGTATGTAGTATATACATTATTGTTATGAAATAAATACTTGAAATCCTTGAGCGTATGTAAATATGTATTGAAATACCGCTAGCGAAGCACTAAATAGCCGTCATCGATTCGCCAACAGTTAACGACTGGCGAAACGAACGAACTCAATGAGATACAACCAAACTCGCTATCGTCTATCCGTGCTAGCTAACTTTGTGGTTGCTTTCACATGCAAAGTTTTTCTTTAAGCGACCGGAACTCAAACATAGCAAGCAGCGAAGTGGCGAATCGATGACGGCTAATATCTATTAGCTTCATTAAAAATCGCTTTGGGTAATATAAATAAAAATTTTAAATTGAAAGTTCAATATATTCAAAAAAAAAAAAAGCATCAACTGTTTCCGCCCGGGATCGAACCGGGGGCCTTCCGCGTGTTAGGCGGATGTGATAACCACTACACCACGGAAACAGATAAGCATTGCATGGCCAAAACGTGTGATAAGTGCGAGTAGTGTTGGTTATCGGTAATTGAAAATGAAAGTCAAAAGAAGAAGAAAGTGAAACACAAATATTTGGCAAATACAGCAAACTTATTGTTTGTAGTTTTTTTATACACATGCATAGCTGCTTTGGCAACAACAAAAAATTTTTAATAAATATTTATGTGCGTTCAAATGTGTGCACAATTATAAATAAGCATCGCGACTTTTTATGTTCTTGCTTTTAACAAAACAGTTGGCCAAAATAAAAAAAAATCCTAAATCAAGGTAGAATATGTCATCCTATGTTTGACATTGTGACATTTTACCAGCGCAAAATTTTACTTGCTGTTTGTGCCTGAGTTATTTTAAAACTTATCTATTTACTAAATAAATTGTCTGTCAACGCTAGACTGTGTGGAGCTGGTGATTAGATCCAGCTGCTTAGTCCATACACACATATACATATAGAACTAACAAGTAATTCATCTGCTAACACATTAATATTAGACTCAGGATTTCCATTGTAATTGCTAGCCTTGCATAATTAAAATTTGCCTACAACTCACGAACTTTCTATTTATAAATCCGTTTGCGGTTGTTGCCGCATGTGTGGCATCACATCGTTTGTGTAAGTGTATGTATATGTACTTATGTATGTATGCTTGCACATTAAGCCGGAACAGTCCTCATGCGAATGAAACCAGTTTTTGATAACCGTTTCTAACTTAAATTTCAAATAAAAGCATACTATGAGAGGATTTTTGCTTTATACAAATTTTTGCAAGTAGTGCAAATGAAAATAAAAAGTAATCGGAACTTTTTCGCGATAATTTCGGGGTCATTGTGGGAATAGTTCGGGACTTTTCGGCCACTATTTCGGAGCTGTTTCGGGTACTATTTCGGGGCTAGTTCGGGATCATTGCGGGACTAGTTCACGTTTAGTTAGTACTTTTTCGAGGACATCACTAAACTTTCTGCTACATAGAAATATGTATTCAAAAATATTCTTTTAACAGCACATATGTACATATATAAATAAAAAAGTTGTGTGTGGATTGCACGCGCGACTGAAGTGAAACTTCTTCTTATTTATCGTACAGCTCACCATATTAAATGAGTAATTTTCTGCATAATAATGAACCACTAAATTTATCCCAATACCAATCTCAGTCTCAATATCAGTCTTGATCTCAATCGTAATCTAAAGATTAACCTTAGTATTAACCTCAATCTTAGCTTAACCATAGCTTTACTCTTAATCTTAATGTGATGGCAAAAAGCCACTTTGAGCAAACTACACCGCCTGGTCTACGTGGCCATCATAGGAGCTATGCGCACCTGTCCAATGGATGTCCCTGGCGTGGTTACAGGAATTCCGCTAATGTCTATTCTGATTAAAAAAGGATCCCCGCTGTAGCGCCATACGGCTACCCAATGTAATCAACATGAAAAGCGATGATCTTCAGGAAGTTCAGAAGCCATTCCTGGGTGATATCGCAATCAAGCTCACACATATAATGCTACCGAAATTGTCCTTTGAAAAGCCCTACCATATCAGAATTCCTGAAAGGGTCTGCTGTGAAGCGAATAATATCTATGACTGACAAAGGGTCCCAAGTATGGTATACTCACGGATCGAAGATAGACGACGGGAGTAATTGGACCTAGAATCCATAAATACCAGCCAATGGACACATACCCAAACATAATTGCAGCAAAAGACTTTGCAATCGAAGTCTGTGGGTGAGAATGTCTTCGTAGAATTGAAAATGGATCCACAATAAATATTATGTCGGATAAAAAGGCAGCATTAAAGGCAATATACTCATTTAGAATTGTATCAATGCCTGCGGACACTTTTAAAACTCTTTTGAACCACTTAGGAGACCACGACAGATTAACGCACTTTTGGGTCGGGGTTTATGCGAATTAGTTTTTCGTGACCCAGCCTAATACATATAATTAAAAGTCTGCGCCGATTGTCTAAATTATAATTTATGGTATTCCCTTGATCGCAGGCGTGACGCTGCTGACTTGATACAAAATGCCAACGGTACTTTTATTTACCGACAGATTCTAAATTGAGAACATTTAAGTAAAGAATTTTCTCAAAAATTTAGTTTAATTATTTATTTCTGTATGCATATACGATATTGCAATGCCTGGATTAAAAAATGTACTTATTTCGCTTTTTAGAAGCGGATCTTTGTTTAGCACAGCAATATTAATTAGAAAAATTAGCATTTTTATATGAGATTTTCATTCAACGGTTTTATTTAATAGGGCTTTTTAGTGCGAAAACGTGATGTCGGTGAAATAAATTTATAGTTAGGGAATTTCTTGAACGCAAATTAATTTAGGTGTGTATAGCTTTATTTAAAAATTTTATTTTTTTCTTAATAACTGATGACCCTGAAATACACCCATCCATAATAAATAATTGGCCCAGAGCCGTCACCGCAGCATTTCCGAGCACATAGAGGTTGGTAGAAAAGGCCGGTATATGTTTCGGGAGTTTAAACCCCTCCCATTGAAGTACTTTGCCTGGAATTGAGAATGTGTGTTTTACCGAAAATTTCTATGAAAAATTAATTGAATATAGTGGCTCGTTGTAGTGCTTGGAAATGTTTTGTTTACATATGTATGTAGATCCTATGCTGCTTGGCGAACCATCTTGATTCTCGGTTACCCTATTTGCCCATTTCGCTTACGCTGGTTCCTAATATATCTGTTAGTTGTGTCAGTAGGTGTCTACCTAGCGTTTTTAAACTAGCATTCAAATGGCCCGCATATTTACACAGGAAATGCTGGACACTTTCTTTTCCATCTTCCAGTTGACAGTCGTAGGTAAGACAGAGTTCTCTTGATATCTTACAAGTCTGTATATCTGACCACCGATAACGTGCTAGTCCAAGGAAATGCAGAGTGAACCATCGTCTTGGGTTCATCTCATTACCTTTGAAGTTCCTATGCGAAGAGAGATGGTAGTTGACTGTCACAATGAGCCTAATTCTATTTTAAATTCTTTAACCAGCCCATATTCTTCCTCAAGTTCTAGGTATCCTTGAACTACAGTTTGGAAAAAGCTCGTATCCATAAGGCAGCACTAAGTTTCTTAGAGTAGACTCCCGGTCATACACCGCAAACTATCCTGGATCGGTCCGTGTAAAGATATATAATCTATCTATCGGCCATTCGGTCTCTTTTATATTATCTTCTGGATGGGAATAGCTGAAGGCTAGATTGTCTACCATACATGTCTCCTTCCTAATTGCATTTCGTTAATGATCAATCTTTCATGTAAACGTGGCTGCTTTTTCCCTCAAATGGTAATAGAATGCTCGAAATACGCAATAAATTTCATATGCCGGACGATCTAAAACTATGGCTATTTTTTCGCATGTGTTTTATATATAAATTTTTACAATGCCATAGTAGATAAAAAAATACAAAAATCCCCAAATGTACCTACTTTGTAGTTCGACACGCGCAAATGTGCCCGATTACTTCATCAAATACGAGTATTCAGATATTTTTTTCAGTTAAATTAGAATTTTTTTCGGGAATAGCTATTCTCTGTGTGATTTCCCTTGCTACCTGGTATATTTGTGCATAAATATGTACATATGTATGTATCTATACATTCAGCATGAGTGTTATTTCTTGATTAATTTCTTGCTGGCTGATAGCTACGTGTTTTCAAGTAAGTACAAAGTATTGTACGGCACGTAGCGCAAAAAATACCTTTGATTTAAATATACATACATATATTCATGCTTATTTACATACCGAAAATCCATTAGTGCATTATATGAGTAGAAATACTCGTATTTTCAATAAATTAAAAAAAATGTAACATCGAATTCGAAATAATTGCGAACCAAACGTGATTTTGGAAGATTAGCAGTCTCTAGCAGCGTAAATCATGACTTAATGCAAATTAAGGGAGACATGTATGTATGTACTAGGAATGTTGCGAATGTGGAATTTTAGATATCCGCGGATGCGGATGCCAATGCGGATCCTTAAGAGCTAACATCCGCGGATGCGAATGCGAATGCGGATGTCAAGTATTTTTAAGAAATAATTTCGGTGGGTAAATTAGGTGATTTAGGTAAATAAAAAATGGAAAAGGTAGTCATTTTAAATAACGTTTTTTTTTTTCATTTCGTACTTGACGAATAGCTTGAAAAACTTGAAACTTGAAAAAATTGTAAATTCTCTCCAATAACTCCTTTCTGAGAATTGCATCGGGGCTGCAAATGTCGGATGTATCCTCCTGACATTCATCTTCACAATCTCGCGTCATGGCAAGAACGTTGTTTAAACACCGTTGTTTTCCATAGAATTCTTCATTCTCATTCGTTTGGTTGCTTAAGAATTTGGAGAGCCTGAAAAGTCATAAGCGTTTTCGATTAGAGTTTTTGAAATTCATTTTTAATCCTTTCTTCTGTGACTGGTTTGAAAAATATGTGCTTATAGCGAGGTTCAAATAGGTGAATATGGCCAATAAATTCATATTTTCTGGGAATGAAAATGAAGAAGAAAATTCTGTTTTGAAAGTCTTGACTGCCAGTCGAATCAATTTAAAATTCTGTTATTTTCTTAAAAAGGCACCCCGTTTTTTTAATAATTTGAATTATTGGAATCACAGACGATGAAGGTCTCACATCCACTTAGTTCCCGGGTGAGTCCTTGAAAAGGTTCACCTGTAATGAATAGCTTCTAATTATTATTCTTTTTTTTGCATTAGCTGAGCTCCACTTTTCCTAATCAGAGGCAGTCACAATTACTTACTCACCGCTGTCGGTACCATAAGCCATCAAATCCGTTTTGTTTTTTCATTCCATGCGCTCAATGTGCTTTGATATTTTGAGGCATATGTACGCAAATTTTCAACTAACTAAACATTTTTATTGCATTAAACGATGTGGGGACTTATGATTCGATGAAATGCATCATAAACAATCAAAAAGTGAATTTTAAATTTTTAGTTAGTTACGGCTTTTTGTAATTCAGCGACAATGTGAGTTACGCCCTTTCCATTGCTATAATAACCATATATTGCATGCCAAGTCCCACTCCTCAATATGTATTAAATTCGTCTTGAATTCATTCTTTTTTGATTTGTGAACCCGGTTACCAACTTATTCACATACCCTTTTATCTTTATTTCGATGCGCCCTAATTTTGACAATTATCACACTGAGAAAAAAATCAACCAAAAATTGGTTAATATTACCAAATTCAAACTTGAAAAGGAATCAACGTGATTCTTGGTTAATATTAACAATGCCTTGGTTGATATTTTTAAATTTAAATTTTAAATTTCTATACATACATACATAGGTCCGCAAAAAATGGTTTCCGGCCCTATACTTTGTGTGGCTTGCTTATCTAATAAAAAACAGAAGGCTGGTATAAAGTTCATTTTTTAGAAGATAAAGAATTATACAGTGAAATATGCAGGTTGCTGGGAAATTTGTTACAAATACCTGATGGAGTGATCGAGTGCTTTACGAAGAACACATGAGGTTATTTGAACCAAAGCAGCCTATCTAGATTTTTTTGTAAGTATTCATGTATAATAAATACGCAATTGTTCTATAACCATACCAATTTTCTTTAAGAAACAGCATATAACTAAGACAACGAAAATTGTTTAAAATTTTGAAATTTTCGTGGCTATTTTTAAAGACCACCATAATGTGTATATATACTTACCTACCTCCTGATCCGTCGAGCACTTTAAATTAACTGAGCTGCAGTTTTAGCCGCGAGGTTCAATTTCGTGAAGTGCTGCTAGATATATATATAGTACTTACAATATTTTTCGCAGCAGCAGAGTAAGAAGCAATCAAGCATTGAAACAAAAAATGTTAGAATGTAAGAGTAGAAATTCTATAGTATATACATACATACATAGTACATATTTACAGAAGGAGTAACGAGTGCTCGGGAAACAAAAATAACTACAATGATGATGTACAAATTTTAAAACGATAAAATAAAAAGAAGAAAAGTGTACTAAAAACGCAACAACAAAATAAGAAATATATGTGTATTAGGGATGCCGAAATATGCGCAAAGTTGTGATCTCGGGATGTCGGGATATTTTTTTAAGTATTGAGACATAACTTTTATGAATATGAGTAAAATTCAAAATAACTGAAAGCATTTAAACATGCCATGAAATAAAACTATTAAAAAATTTACGAAAAACTGATTGTAAAATTCACATATTTATTCTGTTAATTAATACAGACAAATCTTAAAATAATACATTTTTTGAATTGTATTTAAAAAAACCATGTGATTGAGGAACGCATACAAGACAAATAGCAAAGTAAATACCAGGTACTCTTGAATGTAATGATTAATAAAACAAGCAATAAACAAAAATATACAAAAACAAATCCTCTAAAAATGTTTATTCTACTCCATAAAGAAATGGCGAATGGCGAATTTTTTGCCATTTTTTCGCGAGTAGCTCGAAATTTTGAGGATGCACGAATTAAACGGACCCCACACACCCCTCTTTTTGTGCCGGTGTTGTTATTATGCCACTTAAAATGTGTACGTAAGAGCAGCAAAGCATTCAAAGCGGAGTCTTCCAATCTTGACTTGAAAGCTTTTAGGCTGAACTGTCAAAAGGTAGTCATAAGCCTTTGAAGATTATTACCCATATTTCCTCCATTAAAAAATATTTGAAATTCTTTTACCAGCACGTCCGATAAATTATATGCTTTTCCGATTTGAGAAAGTTTCAGAAGATTGATTTAAAAAATGATGTAACTTTTCCTTAAAACTTTCTATTTCGTTTATATTAGCGATGCTATGAGTACATTCATTAAAATCTTCTTCAAAAAAGGCTCAGGCTGCAATTTTAAAAGCACACTTTCAAGCTTTTTGTTAATTGTAACCAAAACGGCATTTTACAAAAATTATACTTCAAATACATAAACAAGTTCTTATTATCAATTCGATATATAACAATTTTCGGGACCCCAAAAACACCGGGAACCCGGGATTGTCGTCCCTAGTATGTATGTACTTAACATTTTTTTGCAACATTAAAGAACTTACTTGCTATTAACAATATTGGTGAATAAGTGCAGCACAGACGAAGTGCTAGAAATTATGGTGGAAAGTATAGACACTTCTTTGTTGTTTTCGTCTGTCTGTTAAGCTTTTGTTTAGCAGCTTCTTTTAGGTACATATATTACTTTTCAACGTATAGTTTTTGTCAACTTAATTCTACTTGTATCTGTATATTGAAAAAGAGTTGTCTGTTGCCTTGAGCTGCGTTCCTAAGTGCTTTTCGAAGTAACTGCACTTACATATCGTTTGTATGTATTAGACGCGTATACTCTTGTCGATTTGCCCGTCACTTTTACTTTTGCCTTAGAGCAAGTTGATTCTGTAAAAAATGCCAAAGTTTGCGGGAACATAGTGCAAAGCATTTGAGAACATTTTACTACATCGAGATCTCTTTTCACATTAAAGCTTAGCATCCAGCTCTTACCCTACGTCTACACTTTTTACAAATTCTTTTAAGACAGAAATGTCAGGTGCAGACCGCAAATTTCCACAGTTAAACCATATCTGTCTGGTCGAATTTCTTAAATACCATTGCTTTCTTAACATCAACTGTCAAATCGTAGTTTGACAACTCAGTTTTCATTTTACCGCGCCATTTCCATTGTTAAAACAGATTTAGTAGAAGGTGGAGACATGGAGTTAAGAAAACGGCCAAGAAAAAAATTTCCATTTCTTAAGAATTACGTACTTCTCTTCTTCTTAATTGGCGCTGTAACCGCCTAAGCGATTTTGGC
>NW_016170352.1:0-1893 GCF_001687245.7 Rhagoletis zephyria
CGCTCATCCTTCTATAAACAAACAAACATTTGTAGCAAAAATGGGCGATGAAAACTATTCACAGTCGCTTATTGAACGAGAAATCATCATTCACAATACCATGGAAAAGCGATAATCGAATAAGAGTCCTATATCTACTACTAGTCGACAATCGCAATAGAGGTGTGAAACTTTGATGAAACTTTGTATATACATTTATGATTTGCTATTTTTTTCCTTTATTAACAATATATCGCTAGCTTAGAGTGAAAAGTTGCTAAGTCCACTTTTTATGCAAACTCATATTTTGATATGGGAGGCTAGAGAAATTGAATACGCATCGTTTCGATAATTATAAAGGTACTTGTTTTATTTTTTCCTCTTCATAAGCAATAAAAGGAAAATTTGCTAAGTCCAAAAGAAGCACCACAAATCTGATAAGGACAAAATAATACGACATCTTTAAATAAATATCGAATCCTTCTGATTCTTATGGAGTTTTGCTTTGCTTTAAACGCGCAAAATGTCTGATCCAAAGTCTTGCGAAATAGTTAAAGAAAATGGCTATAGAAAGATTTTTTCCTCTCCTGTAAAATTTTTAAAATGGGACTTAGCAACTTTTCTTTCTAAGCTAGCGATATAAAACATATACATCAATTATTTAAAGTAAACGACTAAACTTTTTTGTGTAAGAAAAATAATTTACCACACAGTTGGTAGCGAAATTACGGTTTTGCCCCGTTGAAATTACTAAACCGCTCAGAAGTTGAAGTTGCCTGAAAAATCACCGCGTGCGAAATCCCTATTACACTTTAGTCACACAACGGTAACAATGGTTGCCCATTCGTTTTGCTTCCTTTTCGCCGTATTAAAACGACTAGTTTAAAAGGTGCAGTGAACAAGTGGTGAGACCGCGTTATTTATTAATACGGTTTGCAATACCTAACATGTGCAAAAAAGCGTGCAATAAAGATCGTTTTTTGTTTGATTATGTTAATAGTGTTTTACACATATTTTAATCGTGAAAATCTGCTTTGAAGTATGCTGCATTTAAACAAATGCTGCGTACGAATTACCTTTGCAAAGTATCAATTCGGTTTGGTCATTTATGTTTGTATGTATGTATAGTGTAGTTCCGGCGTTCGTTGTTGGCCATTCCTTTTCGCCGCATTAAAACGACTAGTTTGAAAGGTGAAGTGTGCAAGTGATGATGTTGCGTTATTTATTTTTAGGGTTGCAATGTTTAACCCGATTTACAAATATCTTTTTTGGTTGATTATATTAATATTGCTTTATATTGTAATCGTGAAAAAATTGCCTTAAAGTTTGCTGCATTAAAAAGTTACGCGTTCGAATCAGCCTTGCGGAGTATTAATTCGCTTTCGACATTTATGTATGTATGTATCAGCGATGGAAAAGTAGGCACAATAGTCCCATTTTTGGCACTTTCATTCTCACTTTTGTCACAGTTCATCCTGTTTTGGCACAATCATATAGTATAGAAATTTAGCATAAAATGCCAAATGAAAATTAAAAGCACTCAAAATTTAAAATAAGGGCCGCGAGAAATATTGCATTTTGAAAGTTTGCAGTTTTATAGTTCATTAAATAAAAGTGCAAGTCTCTGAAATATCCCGATGATTTTTTTTAATTTTTTTTTTGGACGGTGACATACATTTTCATCCATTTAAAAAGTATTTGAATACACTGTATGAAAAAAGTGCATAAATACGAAAACTTGGCATCTCTCTAAAATTTCTAAATTCAAATTTTGTTGCTGCGAAAATATGCTGAATTTTTATAAATTTTGTATAAATTTGAAATGCTGATTTGTGTACATATAGTATGTTTATTAAATTATGAATTAGACTTTTATATAAAATCAATCGAAAAATAATCAATGAAAAGAATAGG
>NW_016170352.1:14313-15920 GCF_001687245.7 Rhagoletis zephyria
TGTACAGTTAATTCATTCAATGAGAAGTCTATCCAACAACGACGGCAAAACATTTTTAGACTATTTTTTATTAGTAAACGCTTTTAAACTATGTATAACTGATGCAACCAATACCGACGACTTCTCTAACAGGCTATGGTTTTGCAACTAAAAGTTCAATTCTTCGAATTATAATTCAAATGATGCTAATGTGGCCTTTTCCGCTCAAAACAAGATCGTGTGGTGGATTATATGCTTACGTATATACTAAAGACTACGAAAAATGTTATAGCCTGGGGCTAGAAAACACTGTACATCACATCAATGTGCTGTCTGTCGTCCTTAAATAACTACCTTTTCACTCAACTGACACTGCGCTTTCGACTACGCTTTGTATACAAGTAGGTATTCTATGGTATATGGCTTGCATCGTTGATTTTTGCCAGCAGCTGTTTACGCTGAGTTGATTAATACGCCAAAGGAGTGTAGGCGCTTCTTATGCATATAAAATCTGCATGCTATGTATTCGCTTTATGCTGTCTTCTTTTCATGGATTGTCCAGAGCAGAGCAATAATAACTTGTGCCTTTTCATAAAAACATACATATGTATGTATGTATGTATGTATGTATAAAAATCAACATTGCTGGTAAAGGTAGCGTAATAAAAGGTTTGCATACTCGTATACCTTTTCATTTATTTATATGATAACAGATATGCGCATACACATAGATACATACACTCTAAAAAATCTGTTTAAAAATGCGACTATAAATCGAGTATATTTTTAAAATTTTTTGGTAAATTTACACGATAAATATGTATTTTTCTCGTTTACACATTTTCGTGTGTAAAAATACTTTTTGTTAGCAGCTTTACACAATTCTACGGGTGAAATCAAACAGCAGATGTGTATTTTGTAGCTTTTACACACTTTCGTAGTAAATTTACGCACACCACAGCAGCTATATTACACTCTAAAAAGTCCGAAATTTAAACAAATCCTCATGTATTTGCATGTAATTTCGCGAATAATAAGGTAGGAAATCAGTAACCTACCTTTTAGCTAGGAAATCTACACAATTTTTTTTTAGAGTGTATGTAAGTACATATGCACTTTCCCACTACATAGGTACATACATGTATATGTTTATACAAAAGTATGTACGGAAATATATAGGCACATAAGTATGCATTTATTAGGATATACATATGTGTGTATGTATGTATGTTTTTGGCTTAGTTTTTAAAGTTGTCGAAGAAATGAAATTGGTTTATAGATATGTGTCTAGATATAGGCGATTCACATTAAAATAAATTCGTTCTCGCAAACGACCACCCATGTTCATAGAGATGCATTATAAGGATATGTATTTATATAACAGGTACACGCACACATATGCACGTATGTACATATGATTTTTCTGTTTTCATAGAATTCGAATCCTTACGTTCATTACTGTTGATATCGCACAATTAAAGCGTGAACGGTTTATACATACAAATACATATGTAAGTACATGTACATGGTATGTATGTATGTATATACCAGTCTATGCACGTACATATAAGCCACTCAACGCTGATGTGATATTTGATACTTCGTTCCTAACCAAACATATGCACATA
>NW_016170354.1:0-12489 GCF_001687245.7 Rhagoletis zephyria
TTTAACAGGTGGCAACCCTCATAAAGTTAAGTTAAGAAACAAACATTTTAATAACTATTTCCATTTATGCCCATTTTGTAATAATTGGTTTAGCTTTTAAAATAATTTTTTAAATGGTGGCAACTCTTTGCGAAAAAGTTAAACCTTATTGCACACCTACAGCCAGAGCCCTTTGATTTGGCACCTNCTACAGCCAGAGCCCTTTGATTTGGCACCTCACTTTTGAAAATCGGACGAACGGTGTGGATCTGATGGCGCTGATTATTAAATTATTTGAATGCAATTTTTTATCAGGTGGCAACTCTTTTCCAAAAAATAAGACCAGTTTGCACATCTGCAGGCCAAGCGCTTTAATTTTGCACCCCATTTTTGAAAATCGAGCGAATCTTTTATGCGGAACAAAAAATGCCTTTGCGTATTATTTTGAACTTAATTTCTTAACAGGTGGCAACTTTTTTCGAAAAAGTAAAACCTTTTTGAACATCCACACTCTAAGCCCTTTAATTTGGTACCTCACTTTTGAAAATCAAACGGACGGTGCGAATCTGAGGGCATTGATTAGCAAATAACTTGAGTTAAATTATTTAACAGGTGGCAACTCTTTTCGAAAAAATAAAACCTTATTGCACATCTACAGGCCAAGCGCTTTAATTTGACACCCCAATTTTGAAAATCGAGCGAGCGGTGCAAATGTTTTAGGCTGCACAAAAAATGCCTTCGCGTATTATATATAATAGATAATAGTTAGATACGCGAAGCCATTTATATATATAGATATATAGACCCTTCACTAGGGCTACCATAATCCTCAACCCATCGACCAGGACACTTATCATCCAAATCAAAAACAAAGATACAAGCAAATATGTTGCCAATGTATTCCCTATAAGTACATTTTCTTCGGTTTTGACGGTGCATTATTTCGAAGTAATTTCTGATATTATAATCAATGAGTTTTCAGGCACAATCCGTAGAGCTGAATGATTGATGATGATGAAACGCTCAAGTTCTGAAATTTTTTTAAACCGTAAAATAACAAAAATCTCTTGACGGGGACGTAACTTGGAAAAATGTTTGGCGCCTTTATCGTGACCATTACCAAATTTCCGCATATCCTACAATGTACATTAGGGTAATTTTAGCTATTTTGTATATGCATAACCTGAAGATAATTTAGGTAGGCTGTCTGAAGTGAAGCCAATCTAAAATAAGGACTAAATAAAGTGCTTCCCTGCAAGCTTTCCAGAAAGGGGTTGCCTATTTACAATCTACGCCTAAGTATTTTAGTATATGCTTATATTACTTACACTGAGCCAAGAGTAAAATAGTTTCTACAACCTTGTTATTTTTATTTTTTTTTTCATGGTAAATAATCCGATTGTAAGAAATGTGATACAAGTTGAACATTTGAAAACATATTTGTATGTCTGGCTGTAGCTAAACATGCAGAGATGGTTGCTGTTATTTGTTGGCTTACAGCAGTTTCGGGTTCGAATAACGTCAGAGGTAACGTGTAAATTTTTATTTTTTTGTTTTTCTTATACGCGAAAAAGCATCTGCGAAGTGCAGAACACCATCAAACGACGGAGAAAATTTATTCAAGTTGAACATTTGATGGAGAGTTTGCAGAACGGTTGTGGCTGAGTGTGCAGAGAGGCAACAAAAATAAAAAGTTTTGTTTTGTATCTTCAAATTATGAAAACCCATCTGTGAAGTGCAGAACATAAGCGTATTCAAACGAACAAAAAAACGGCAACCAAAAACTGTTTGTAATGTTAACAAAAGTGTGGTTAATATTACCAAATCATTATTGAGAATATCAACCATGGCATTGTCATCATCGAAAGTGATAAAGGGGTAAATTGCTTAAATTTATCAGTTTATTCGCATTCTTTCACGAACGCAGCTTGGTAAATAATTGCACAATATTTAGGGCTGCCAGATTTTTTATGCGCGAAATTAGTACGTTAGACGTTTTCATGCGAAAATCAGTACTTTTTAGTACGTTTTTATTCAAAGCAAAATTATGAATGTAAGTATCAGATAATACTTTCAGAGTAGTTGTTTTTAACAATATTTTGCTATATTAATAAAATATTGTTCATAAGAAATAAAAGTGTTATTCATTTTAAAATGAGTGTACACAGAAGCCAATAAATTTTTTCATATTTATGACATTTTTGAATAGCAAAAATGGGATCATTTCCATCTTCAGTGTATAAATAGTCAAAGAGTTCTATATATTTAATTTAAAAATGACTTTTAATATGAAGTTCACTTTAAAAATTTTTTATTAGAAGCCGGTTTCTCTCTTTGCGCCAGGAAGTAAACTTTGTACTTAAGATCCTCTCAGTTGCTTCGTTTGAGTGTGGTATTGAAAATAAAAAAAAGTACATATTTTTTCAAACTGTGGAAAAGTACCACTATTTAAGGACTTCGCCTATATTTCCTCGCGGCTTAAACTAACTTTTTCAACTACACAAAAACTTTGAAAGACTAAGAACTCGCTAGAAAGAATATCCTACTCTATGCCTTGTATGCAAAACTCTTTTACAATGTCAGTAAATTCTGAGATAAGAATTGTAAGTTATGAGCAAAAACCATTCGAATATTCAGTTTTGTTGTTATTAAACTGAAAGTTATTTCCGAGATAACTAGCAACACCCGACAAAAAAACGTCAGCCGTCTTTTTATATAATTTAACCTCCATCGTATTATCGCAACTGGTAAGTAACGATCCAGTGATATGCTCAAAAAACGATTGATATTTTTGTTGTATTAATTTCTTGTGCATATGCACGTTTTAACTTTACTTTACATAAATTATTTGAAAAGCATGTGCCTAAACGCATGTATGTTCCTGAAGAGCAAACACAGTTATTGTTCACTAGAGAACTGAGAAATTTGAAAAACAGAAAGTCGCGTTATTTTGGATTACACAAAAAACCGGTTTACACTCATACTATGTAAAATACTCACTTTTGCGTCATAAGTTTTTTGAATTAAACAAAAAGTGTTATAAAGCTTACTTGTGTAAAATCAAACGGCGTATAATATATAACCCCAAATCATTTTATGACTTCGTAAACTCCAAGCGAAATGTACGTGGGTTTCCTTCCGCCATGAAGTATCAAAATACCGTCCCTAGTGATAATCAAACAATTTCTAACATCTTCGCTCAGTTTTTTAAATCCAATTATTCCATTAACTCACATGCTAACGTTGACTATCCTTTTAAATAATGTCCAATGAACTAAATAAATATCCCAGTAATATATCCCGATGATGTAGTAGTTTAACTGAAATCCTTAAAGCAGTCCCTCAGTTATAGTCCTGACCAGATCCCTACTTGTATTCTTATAAATTGTTCTGACTATCTCTATGAGCAGTTAACAGCGATATTTAATTTATCTTTTAAAGAGGGCGTTTTTCCAACTATATGGAAGGAATCGTTCATAACCCCGTTACATGGACCTTGGTATCACAATGGATCTTAAGCTTAATTTTAATCTTCATATTAATGTGACAGTCAACAAGGCTAAAGGTGTACTTGCTTTTGTGAAACGATGGTCAAAAGAGTTTTGTGACCCTTATATCACTAAAACCCTGTTTACAACATTAGTTAGGCCAATTCTGGAATACGGTTCGGTGGTTTGGAATCCAAGGTATCAAATTTACTCAGACAAGATAGAAAAATTCAAAAACAATTCCTACTTTTTGCTTTACGACATTTCCGTTGGGATTCTCAATATAACCTTCCACATTATACGAGCCGATTAAAACTTATTAATCTTCCTACACTTTCCAGCCGCAGGCAAATGCTTGGTACAATTTTTATAGTTAAATTACTAACAGGCTCAATTTCAAGTCCGCTTCTTCTTGGCGAAGTTAGCCTTAATGTTCCCTCCCGGGTATCAAGACACTTTTGCCCCCATTTGTGAAAGCTTGTAAAACTAATTTTGAATTGCACGACCCACTCCGTTGCTTATGCCAGGATTTTAACTCTCATTACAGCACGTTTGATATATCAGATCCGCTTTTCAGCATTAAGAAATCGATACTGTCCTCTCTCAATAGATGAATCATTAAAATAAAGACATAAAATCGGCTGATGAATTTAGTTCTGTAGCTGAACAGTTTTAGATCTCGACACTTAACAAACTACTGCCTATCGTGACTCGGCGCAAAAATTGAAAAAACTGGTTCCGTACGTCATGCGGACTGCGCCCCACGTGCGGATGGGCGGGAATGGAGGGTAAAAACCGTTGGGATATTATTATTATTATATCAAACTCTATCAAACTTTTCAAAGTACATTTTAAGGAAGTTCCAACGTTATGTTAAAACCTTAAGAAATTCATAAACTAACTATTGAATTGAAAATTCAGTACAAATCAGTACAAATTTTGAAAAATCAGGACATTGGCGTACTGATTGAAGAAATTAATAAAATCAGTACAAGAGCTGAAAAATCAGTACTGTACTGATAAAATCAGTACGTCTGGCAACCGCAACAATTTTGTTTACTATTTAACTTATCTGGCTAGTTAAGTTTCATTCTTGCCTTGTCCATTGTGCTAATGTGCTTTTTATGTTTTCGTAGCAAAATCGACCACCTGGCAGTCTGTTACGGTTGGATTTTGCTGGAATTCATTCATATAGACCAAAATCGTCGGATAAAGTGATAAACTTTGGTTAACTAGATTTCGATACAATGTTTGGCAGTTCATTTATCAAAATTATAAATTTATCATTTTATCAAGTTTGTCAACAGTTTATCACTTTTGATAAAGACTTTTCCTTTTCAGGTTTGAATTTGGTAATATTAACCAATATCTAGTTAAATAAATTCCTTAAAGAAGTATGATCTTTATGAATTAAAAAACAGCTTCAAAAGAACTTACTCAAAAGGCCTTCTTAAGTACGTCCTTCAAAATCCCTTCTGCAAGCTTTTCTTTGAGTAGCGAAAGCAGAAGCCCTTCAATTGGTGCCACTCCATACAAAAAAGGAAGGAGAAATCAAAGACTTTCAGAAAGGCCTTTTGGAAGAGATTTTAACTCCTGAAATTATCTACCGGGTAGTATGTGTGACCCACTCGGCCGTGTTCAGGAACTTGTATTTTTTGGCATTTGCCTAAATTGAAATTAGATTTTAACCTAATAAACTAAACAGAAAGAAGGTAAAATCACCAGATATTGTTCAACATGTTAGGAAAAACGTTTCGTTCTGGATTTCGACTACTCATGACAGAAAGCTTAACTTTTTTGCAAAACCATTAAACCAGGACAATTTAAATGTGGACCAGGACAATTTTTCTAAATCAGTACAAATCCTGGAAAAGCAGGACGTCATGCAGCCCTACCCTAAACTCGGTTTTTGATAGGCTAAGCTCCCCAAACTCGCTTTTATTTCTTATTTTTGGTCAACATGCGTTCTTAGTATTGGATACTTTTTAAATCGGTACCGGGTATCGATAAATACTTAAAAGTATCGACTCAGCACATCACTACTGTACATATAAGTATCATTTCATTTAATTTTTTTATTAAGTCTACTTTACAGAGGTACAACATGAACTTAAAGATAAAGCTTACAAACAAGATTACATCATTAGAGATAATTGGATTCAAGCTTAGATAAAAATAAGGATCTAGAAAGAGCGAAATCTAAATCGAGGCTACTAAATGTACTATTTAGCTCAGTAAGAGCCCTTATAATAGGAGCGAAATTTAAGTAATTAGATTTGGCAGTTTTCAGATGAAACAGGTAACGAAAGTGGAGTTCTCGATGAGGAACGTTAAAACACATCTGCTCAAGGAGATCAGGACAATTAATGACGCCACATATCATGTCGTAAATGAATGCAAGGATCTCTAAAGTCTCTCGCATAGCTAAGTTAGAATAGGCCTTAGGAATAATAAAACTTATGTGGTTGACAAAGGAAAATCCTGAGTCGAAAACCACCCCAAGATCCACAAACTTATTTACAACAGATATGAGAACGTTAGAAAGGGTATAAGTTGAGTTAATAGGATTTAGAATTTTAGCAAAAGTCATGTGAAAACCTTTATTAATATTGAGCGAAATTTTATTTGTGAGACTCCAGTTACTTAAGTCACTTTGCATAAGTGAAATATCCGGCAAGCAGGTAACACTTCTGAAAACTTTCAAATCGTCTGCATAGAGTAGAAATTTTGAATGGTTAAAGCAGCTCCCAATATCATTAATAAAGAGAAGAAACAATTGCTGTCCTAAGATACTGCCCTGAGGACACCGGAGGTGGCTACGAAAGGATGTGATTTAATATTATCAATTTCTACATATGTTATCCTGTTCGAGAGATATGACCTTAGCCAAGAAAGAAAAGCTGAATGGAAACCAATTTTTTCAAGTTTCCACAATAACATAGACGGTATCGAACGCCTTAGAAAAATCAGTGTACTTGAATTGCTTTTGAATGATGAGATACAGAGATGGAAAAATTCCACCAGATTGGTGGTTGTGGAACGCCCACAGCCTGATTCGGATCGATAATTTCTTTAACAGTGTTTCTTTCACGACTTTTTCAAAAGTCTTTGAACATGTGGTGAAGTTTCTAACATCATTATTACTACCCGATTTGAAAATCGGATAAATAGATGCAACCTTCCAACGGTCAATAACATCACCGTACAACCTTGACCGAATGCACCTCCAAAAGGCTTTGGGGTTTGTTTTTAGTTCATCTTCATACCGAGAACAATTGATTATGTAAGACTTTATCAAGCTCGTTAAATTGAGCCGAATACTGAAGATATTTTTCCTTGAAGAAGCCATTGTTGGTAGTTTTGTATAGATTCAAATACTTATTTCTTTGATTCTTCAACTTCTTTAAGTTCTTGGTGTACCAGTGAAGTTTATGTTTCATTTTGTATTTTTCTAGCAATTGATTATTTTAATGCTAAAATGTGAACGCTATTTCCCACAAAACTTAAAAAATACCAGATACTTCAATGAAAACTCAAACGACCAAATGCGTTAATATTTATTCACCTGACTGTTTGTTTCCGATAACAAAATCGACAACTCGGACTCGGCGCCACGAAAACCCGGTACAGTTTTGTTTCTGACATAAAAATCCACAAGATCGGATTGGGCGACACCTAACTAATGCCCAAAACTTATATTATAAGTCTGCAAGAATCTTAAGCTCCTTTTAAATATAAAGTTTTTGTGATTTAATTATTATTTTTGTTTTAATTTTTATTATACATACATATGGGCTATTGTCCGACTTGAAAGATTTTGAACATGTTGCTTAGTGGCATTTAAAATATGAATGTACATATGAGTCCCGAATTTGAGGAAAGTCGGTTAAGCTGTTACTAAGGTACAAACATTTTAAAATAACCCTGCGGAGTCACGCCTATTCTCCAAAATTGTGTAAAAATCAATGTTCCAGCCAAAATATTTGTTTCGAAATTCACATAAGGTTAATTTTGGCTCAGCAGTTATTGAAATAAGTCTATGTACATATATCGTTTTCGATTGTCTCGGGCGGTTATAAACAACCGGTACGTGCACAAAGTTAATATTCCCTTGTGCAAAAGTGTACCATGTATGGAAAGCGAAGATATCTAATTGTTTGTAAAATGCCTTTAATTCGATTTATTTCTATTTAAAAGCGGTGCGCGGTCTGTTAAATGCATTACTCCGTCCGTTTCGCATTGTATGAACTAATATCTATGATAACTCCCAACAATTGAGTATTATCTCTTTAATCTTGAAATTAGAGGCAATCGGAAATAGACCAATTTGCCCTCTACCCTCGCAGTCAAAGAAAAATACACGAAAAATAAACAATTAACCTACAAATATCTCAATATCCAAACATGTAACTTCAAAAGCTTATTTGAGTAAGGGTCAAGTGTGAAGGTTTATGTTGGCGTGTTCTTCTATGGAAATGCTCCACTCCCAACTGACGAAAACCGCCAAGTTTATCCTAGCATGAACTTTGTTAAAACTGATTCGAAATTCCCTGTAATAGCTTCATACTAAATAGTAATCGAGGCTAGTCACTGCAAATTCCTTTCACTTTTTTCTTTGTAGTTGTAGCTGCGATAAACACCATCGCAATAATCACCTAAACAACTTGAACACACAAATTGTGATTTTGATCTTGACAAGGCAAGGAACTGCCAAAGTGTGAATCTTAAATTCTATTTGAACAAAATGTTGCATGCGCTGTCTTTTGAGCAGTTATTTATGTACTTATGTAGGTATGTACATTAAACTGTGTCGAATAAAACGAAACGTTGATGACAATTTCGTCGTCGATCGCAAAAACAAATAATTGTTGCAAAATTTCAGCCCTCAAACTTCATCTTTCAGTTAGCGCTCGCAAAAATAGGAATTTTAAATGTAAACCATTTTTTGCTTTTTTTAATAAACCGCTAAATATAACAAATAAATTAGTATGAAACAGTACAAGTTTGAAGTGGCTCAAAACTCGTATTGATGACGGTGATTTTGTTGATGGTGTTCCGCATTTTTTCGTTTATGGTTTCAAACTTTGTACAGAACAATTTTCCCCATATAAAATACGATCAGCTACTATTCACTACTCAAATTCTGTATTGCCTGAATGAGCTCTTTATAAACATGTTGTAGTAGATATCGTCACTAGACACAAATAAAGGTGCGCTCGTTTTTTGAAAGCGAAAAAGGGCGTGTAAAAAAATTACGAAAAAAGAGGATTAAGAAAAACTTCGGCGAAGAAAGACGCGTAAACAAGATGTATACCTGGCCAAGGACTGTGACTTCAGCATCATTCTCCAAAAACTCTTTGGGGAATTTACATACATAGTTACTCCCGCAAACATAGTTGACCGCGAAAATTAAGTTTACGCGTTTTTCTTTGCCGCCAAATAGCTTAAGGCGTGTTTCTTCGCCATTAACTACGTTAAGATTTTTTCTTCGCTGTTTTTTATGGGTCTTTTTCGTGGTCAACTTTTGAGTTTGCGCCTTTATTCGTGTCTAGTGACGATCTTTAAAATAAACTAGCGAATGAATTGCAGTAATCACAATCTTTGTCATATGAAATTTTGGAGAAAGGATCTCTCGACTTGGCTCGACCACAAAAGATAACACCGGGGTAGCTACCACGAGCGAAACTACGACCTCTCTCTCTCTGGATAAAGCTGAGGGCGGTCCCTTCACGCTGAAAAGTGGAAGGCGGCCAAAACTCTTAAAAAATATGAGGGGGTGAGGTTAGACACTCTCCCTCAGAGTGCGAGAGAGGCAGTAGTGGGGGCAAAAGCCCTGCTACCAAGCTTCCAAACCACAGCTGGAGTTTCAGTGAAGAACCAATCCAAGAGATAAAGGTCTGTGGAGGAACAACAGCCTCCACCTAAGAAAATCCGGACGCACTCCGGGGTAGCTAGACCTAGATTTGCTGAAGTTGCTAGAGACAGGATACTTATCGGCGTTCTTGAACGTGACAGCGAACTCGGCTCCATCGCGTGAAGGCGGCTCTCACAAACGTCATCTTGTTGGAAAACCCCGGAACTCCTCCCGCGTGCAGAGATGCCGGCTGGTACCAGGGCTAAATAAAGGTGGTGGCTTGCGATGATACGGGGTCGGTGGCGCTGTATAAGGCCGCTGTCGCAAAGGTGGGAGCTGTCTACGTAGGAGCAATTCTGGAAGTGGTAGACTGAAAGGTCATTGCAGTTAGACATAGGGCAAGTACGTGGGTTCCGGTCACTCCATTATAGCCGGAGGGAATCCTTAGGATGCTCCAAATAATAAATCTGGCTCTCCCAACGAGTGACTAGATGGTTCTACGGGTCGAAGAACTGGATGGCCTGGCGCGACAAGTGTCCTGTCTCTAAAAAAGGACTCGATGTAGCTTCTAGAGAGGAGACAAAGCCAAGTCTTGTACGGCCTCGGCGAAGTTACCCTAAAGGTCTATCGCGGGGACGTGCAGCGCGCCTCCTGTGCGAGTGCCTCAGTGGACGTAGACGTAGGGGATCTTTCCGACGCCGACACGAGTGCCTCCACGGAATCCAACCTCGCAATGGCGATTCGGAGGGTATGCTGCTGTTCATCCATCGCATGGCGGTGACGTTGGCGTTGCTTCTCTCTCTCTTTATCAACAGTAAATTTGATATGCTGCTACGAACGTCAACCTACGTTTACGCTACGTCGTTGACTAAGGGCCGGTTGTTCAAAGCCTGGTTGGCACTAATCCCTGGTAAAACATCGTTATCGACGTTACCGACACCGTGTTATATGCATGGAGTCGAAAAAGTCGATAACGATGTTAACCGATGATTAGTGTTAATCAGGCTTTGAGCAACCGGCCCTAACTGAGCTTTTACTCAATGTCTGGTTAACAGTTATCTCCGGTTAAACGTAGTTATCGACGTTACCGACTCCCTGTTGTATGCATGGAGTCGAAGACGTCGATAACGATGTTTAACCGCGGATTAGTGTTAACCAGACATTGAGTAACCGGGCCTTAGAGCCATTTCAACAACATTAGTGTGGATACTGTACCCATGTACACATTCGCATTCGCAAAATATTCGAATCATTTGATGCGCATGCGAATGCAAATATTCGCAACATTCCTGGTATGCATTGTGTACGTGAGTGCCGTTTTTGTGTATGTGTTGTGTATATGTTTATTTATAAAGTTTATAATATAAACGTATGTGTTCCCTTTCTTTTGTACGGTTTTATTGATATATCTGTACTGTAATGTTTTCGGACGGTACTAGCTCTTCCTGCCAATATAGGAGTATTACATACATGCATGCACCCCACGCTTTTCATTTTCAATCTCATAAATTGTTTATAATGACTTTGCTAAAATTTCAAAATCAAAAGTTACTTTTTAGTCCATTTATAAAACCACGCATATTGAAAAGTTTTTTATTTCATTTATTTTTTACTTGTTAGTCTTGTCTGTATAAAATTTTGCAATAGATATTACAATAATTATTGTTGAATTGTTGTGTTTAATTGTTGGAATATTATTGAATTATAATTCAACGATATTAATATATTGATGCAAACACATGCATATGCATATGTATGTACATACATACGAGCACGAATTAATTTCATTTAAAGCACTGATAGGCACTGCCTTGCCCGCGGGCAAAGCTCTTTTAAGCTTTCTATACATTTTGTATAGGCGCGAGCAGAAAAAAAGCTCTCTCTGCCAACGCTGATTTAAATAAATGGCGTGTTGTCCATTTCCGCTGTAGCGTATGCAGTGCATAGGGCGACATCTACCTCTACTAGCCTTTTTTATAGGAACTTTGCAAAGCAATGGTTTTATAGCTAAAAATGTTGTCGGACACACAACATTGCAAGTTGATAAAAGCGTTGTAAAATAAAATAGAGAAAGGAACGAAAACTAAATCGATAAAAGTCGATCTATGCTAGCCTGTGGTATCGTCTTCGCTAAAATAACCCTAAGGTAAATTTATTAAGCTATTTATGAAATATATTTTGATAATAAATACTTTTCAGCAGCGAAATACGTATGTGTTTGTTTTTCTTTTACATTAGTAATATATGTACGTATGAGTGAAAGCATTATACCTTTTATAGACCAATAAAAGACTTAAAAAACTTAAATATTTTATCACATATATACTAGAGCGGGGCAATTTTTTTATTATGCGCGTATAGCATAGGAGGATTCTATGTGTAATTCTAAGCAAATTTTCTGAACAAACCATGGTCTAAAATCAATTTTGGGTTTGCCAATTTGCGAGAATAGGTTTCGAAGAAAATGCCAAAATTTTCACTGTTGGGCCCACCGGTGGAAGTTTTAAGAAAAAGATACATAAGGGCAAAACGGGCTCCTCATACCACAAACCCCATATAGTATATTTTTATGCAAAACTAATGCACTACTTTACGACACTACAGCAAAATGCCAAGAAACACATCTTCTGTGCTATACGCGCATAGTCAAAAAAATCTCCCATTCAAATTGACTACCCTGATTCATGCATAAATATGTATATGTAAATCTACCACATAGTTTTGGAATTTACAATAATTTTAAAGGTTTATCTACCACAAAAAATTTTTTTTTTTTAAATTACGGTCGCGAATTACCCCATTCCCACCGGCTCATTTTTAATTCGATTTGACAGCAGGGTTTCAAATGCTTAAGCAATATTAGCAAAAGTAACGAAAATATACTGACGCTGTGCTTCTGAAGTTGTCTTGCTTCAAAAGCAATGTTAGTTGCGTTCCCTAACTCGCAAGAATTTACAGGAATTTACCAGAAAGCGTTCCCGTACTCGGTTCTCTGGCTTCTTTTGCCTTTTGACAGTTTCACAGGTTTTAACCAAGAAAAGTTGGGGAACGCAACTATTGTTGCTTTTGCCTTGTCTTCAACAAAAACGAACAGCCACGAGAAGAGCTGAGAGGCAAACGATCGTCTGTTTAGCAGCACGATAATACTAGGTTCACATATAACTAGAT
>NW_016170354.1:13534-15916 GCF_001687245.7 Rhagoletis zephyria
AATTTTTCCAACTTTTTCCTTTCTTAGGGTCGTTAACTTTCATTATATGTTTCTGTGTTGCTTAGATCTAAAATATAGCGCACAATGAAAAAAACGGCAAAAAAACATACCAAAGTTTTTATAATAAGTAATACCACACAGACATTTTTTCCGTGCATTACCACCAACACATTCTCATTTTTTGTTTCATAACTAATACATTCTCATTTTAAGACTTTTCTCTTTTTGGCGGGCACTGCTGTAGATGTGCAAACTGGTTTTATTTTTTTGAACAGAGTTGCCACCTGTAGAACAATTGAATATAAATTATTTAATAAGCAATGCCATCATAACCGCACCGTTCATTTGATTTTCCAAAATGAGGTGTCAATTTAAAACTCTTGGACTGCAGATATGCAATAAGGTTTTACTTTTTTGAAAAAAGTTGCCACCTTTTTAAAGAATATATTCAAATTCTCTAAAAAAAATGATATATTACAAAATGGGTATCAATGGAAATGGGTTTGAAAATCTTTCTTTCTTAACTTAACTTTACGAGGGCTACCACATGTATAAAAAAATTCAATTTGAATAAAGGAAATTAAACAATTAAGAAACAAATGTTCCTACATATGGGTGCCAAACGAAAGGGGGCTCAGAAAGAAAAAGTTTGAAAATATATTGAAGTGGGTTGCCACCTGCTTGAAATGTCGAATTTAGTTAACTTATCCAGAAGCTAAATGAAATTTCAAAATTTGGATTTCAAACGAAAGAGTGTTANTAGGAAACAAATGTTCCTACATATGGGTGCCAAACGAAAGGGGGCTCAGAAAGAAAAAGTTTGAAAATATATTAAAGTGGGTTGCCACCTGCTTGAAATGTCGAATTTAGTTAACTTATTCAGAAGCTAAATGAAATTTCAAAATTTGGATTTCAAACGAAAGAGTGTTAAGAAGTCTTTAGTTTAAACATTAAGAATATTTTTGAGGTGTTGGAAGATTGTTGACACCTGTCTTCAAATTTATTTAAATTACCAAATGAACTATTAAACCATGGGTATGGGTTTGAAAAATCTTTATTTCTGAACTATATTTTAACTTAATTTATCAGTTAATTAAAATATGTATCGCAATTTTAGAAGAAAAACATTTAAGAATATCTTAGCGCGACTACTTTTGAAGAGGGGGGCCACCTGTTTAAAAAGTCAAGTTTAATTAACTTTTGAGCAAGGTATTTGAAATATGAAGCGAAAGGGTGTTAAAAAAAGCTTGAGTTTGAGCATTTAGAATGTTTGAAGAGGGTTTCCACGTGTTTATAAAGTGGTATACAAATTATTTATGAAGTTGGATGAATTATTAAAAGATGGATATCATCGAAATGGTTTTGAAACGGCTTTATTTCTGATATATATATAGGGGAGTTGCCACCTTTTTAAAAAGTCCAACTTACTTAAATAAGAGCAATTACCTAGTTAAAATATGTGTTTTAAAATGTGTTAAGAAATCTTTAGGTTGAACACTAAAAATATTTTTTGGGTGTTGAAGAAGGTTTCCACCTCTTCAAATATTCAAATTATTTAAAAAGTCAAATAAATTATTAAAATATGGGTGTCAATCGTATTGGGGCTGAAAAGGCTTTATTGCTGAAATATATTTTGGAGGGTTGCCACATATTCTATAAACTGCATTCAAATTATTTAATTGTTGTTTATTGAATTTTTGAAGGATGGATATCAATCTAAAAGGGTTTGAAAATGCTTTCAGGTAAGTTTAGCAATTCACACCCGAGTGAACTTAAACCAAACTCGCTTCGAACTCAAATTAAGCATTGTAGAAATTTACTCGAGAATAAATTGCATATACTGAAAAATAAAGACCTTGCCTTTTTTGAAATTAGAAACTTTTTATCGGTACAGGCGGTGGCGGATTAAAATATTTGCCGCCCCTAGGCAATTCATAACTTGCCGCCCTTTTTTCACGAAAAAAAAAAAATATATATATATATCAAATATGATTGTTATTGTCAGTGCTTTATTACAATATAGTAAAACACGATGTATTCTGCACTGTAATGCTTTAGAGGTTTGGACAAGTAGAATCCAATTATCAGGACATTGAAGTAGCGCTATGCGAGTATACAAAATAAAATCGCTCATCCGGAAGATTTTTTGACCTCGCGCAAGACAAACAGAAGACCATACACAGATACACTGCCTAATTTGACATACGACGTAAGCTGACCTTCAGATTATTCACGTTATGATACACTTATGAAAAACTGGTGGGCTTGGAATCAAGAATTTTCTCGAAAATGCACGCTCGTTTTTCGGCAGTGTTGTCAAGTGTGGTAACCTTTTAGATGATTCTCGTTCTCGGGGCAGCGTGTCGGCTGTTTCTTTGCGTC
>NW_016170355.1:0-15915 GCF_001687245.7 Rhagoletis zephyria
AGAAATTGTAAAAAATTGAATTTTAGTTTCAAAGCCATCTTTTTTTTTTTGGTGACACACTAGATTCGCTCGTTTTGGCAAGAAAAACATTTTCGTCGTTTAATTTTAACTGTTTAATGTATCTAAAATTATTAAAATTAAAAAAATCGTATAATTTAAAACATTTCAAAATAGCTGCGACAGATGTTGTGCATGCTGCCAGTTTTTCTTAATTTCATGGTACACTCAAGAAACTTCACGATATGTTGTATTTGGTGCTAACATCCATTTACTCTAAACTGAACATTCTATTCGAAAACATCCTAAAGTTATAACAAGAAAAAAAAAAAACAAATCATAATTTCGGTACTTTTCGCCTAATAAGCGTTTAAAAGCTAAAATTGTTCAACTACTTGATTTATTTTTTTATTATACTTGTTTCTGGAAGTCCATTGATTGAAATAAATGCAAGAAATTTTAGCGTTTTTTTTTCTGCTGAGAGAAGATAGCGACACTAAAAATAATTCCAGAGATCGATTCATAGTATGTATATATGTAAATTATGCTTTCATTACTTTTGAAAGTAATATAATATTTTAGACTTAATATATGTATACACATATGTATTTTAAATTATAAGAACGAAAAGTGAAAAATTTAGTCCCAATCGACAAAATTTTTTTCTAAGTGTACCCCATTTAGATCTGTAGCCCGTTTCTGTAAATTTGCGATATCCTTACTTTATTACGAATGACTGAAACACTACTTCCGATAACTAATTGACGCGGTCACTCCAAAACGTTCACAATTTTCTATGTTAAATATAACTAAACTAGACTTTGGTGTGTGTTTGTAATCCTTGAAGGCTTGTAACTCTTCTTAGTCGAAGAGAAACATAACAGATTTCATTATATATGTAAGTCCATTAATCCATTATGCAATAAATTCTGTGCAGTAGTAGGCTTACTTATGCAACAGAAAATATTGTGCCACCACCACCAAGCTAGACCGTCTTTATGAAGTATCGCATTTGATTACTTCATTTGTTAGTCTCTTACTAAGAGTAGCATCAATGCCAAAGCGAAATTTTTTTTCTAATCAATTTGTGTCCTCCTTTGCCAAATTTTATCTCTTGAATGCAAATCAAATAGCTTGAATGCACTTAGAAGTTACATGCTTATTTGCTGAGCGGCATTATTGTAAGATAGTCCTAAAAAGTAGCTTGCATTTTTCGGAGAGAGCGGATGATGAGTATATCATAATGTCCGACAAAGAAGTAAAAGCCTTTTCTTAATCTACTGCATACCATAATCATCTACTCGCGTTATGTTTTTCATGAACAATCTAAGCGATAATTCAATAAAAGTCCTTTGGATATAAAGCTCCAAGTTGCTGCGCCGAAATTCGTCTATAAGACTTGCAATACAAATAATCATGAAAGAAAAGTTTTCTTAAACTTTAGATCCTATGTTGCCCAGTTTGTATGCTAAGCGAGAAAACATTCTAAAAGATTGTTAGTCTCGGTCAGGCCAGGTTTCTTAAAGAAGTTACTAAAATATATTGAAGTTTAAAAAGCCTAGATGTAGTTGCATATATTATGACCAGCACTGTATATAAAAACTTAAATTAATGCAATAATTTATTCAGTCTTATCATGAGTTTCATTTTCTCCGAACCGGTTCACTTTTCGTTTCCATGTATGTATCTACTATGGGCGGATGAAAAATTTTAAGGTGATTTTTTTTTTTTTGTATGTGTGAAGGAATGCTGTCGTATATTGCCATCAACCTGCTCATTAATTTTTCTCTTCTTACTTTGCGTTTGTTAAGAGACAGCTGTCTTAAATAAAAGTATAAATATACGCTGCTAAAAATGACTGAGCGCTTCTTTTTAACTATTCTTTAATTTTTTAAAGTAGGTATACGTATTTTTTTTGGAAAAGTTTGAACCTTCAAAAAAGTACTAAAGTCACGTTTGCATTTTTTTAAGATATGGATAAATAAATAAATTCGTATGTAAGTGTATTATTAAGGTGATTTTCTAGGATTTCTAACAGCAAGGACTTCCGTAAGAAATATTAATTTTTTGTTTTTGTTAAAAACTACCGTACATATTAAAGTTTTTGTTTTGGCTTAAACTTACTACCATGCAAACTTTACAAACTTTAAAATTTATGACTACTTCAGAAATCCAATTACGTGCTACAAATTTAATGCTAACACCCGAATAAACCTTTCACTTGCGCATGATTACATTTCAAAAATTTGCTAAAGTCACAATGCAAATTAAAACCTTTTTCACTACGTAAACTCGTAAACTTCATCATCTCTATAAATTTAAAAGCAAATGTCACTGCATGAAGTTTTCATTTTCTTGTACACATTGCTATTCGCTTTCTATATGTACATATGTATGTATGTAGCTTAGTTCAGCTACTATCTTTTCTTATTGCATATATATGTACATATGTGACTATTCTCATACATAGTATTTATGCACACATACACATACACTTATGCAGACTTTATACTGAAATCTTATATACTACATACTTTTCCAAGCTGCTGTTCAGTTCAGTCACAATTCCCAAAGCGAAAGCCACGCACATCCAATGCCACCTACACTTTTTTAACTGTCATTTGCTAAGGGTTTACTTTGTTGCTATGCCATGTGATTTGAGCTCATCTTTTTGGCAAAAAGTTTTATATTTATGTGTTCCTTTTTTGCAAAATGTTTCACACGAATGTGTGTATGTTTATATATACTTACGGTGACCATTCATACCGATTTTGTTTGGACAGTACCGATTTTGAGAAAATTGTCCCGCTGAATATTTTTTTAAAGTCAAGACGTATAAGTGTTCCGATTTTTCATATTTGTACCGATTAAGTCCCGATTTTCAGTGTTCTCTTTATTAATTTAATAAGAGTATCCCAGTACTCTGGTCTAAATATAATTTTTCGTACAAACGTGGCGGAAATTTGGTCACCGTATATATACTATATATACAGTGCATATTGGGGTGGTCCTTAAAATGTGAACACGAAAATTTTATATGGGGCACCACTTTATTTTGTACACGAAAATTTCCAAATTTTAAACAAATTTTTAGAGGATTTAAGAAAAAAAATAACATGTTAACAAAACTCGAGAAAAATCTACAAAGTTTTTATTTAAAATCTTATAAATTTGACATATCACTAAAACTCGTTCATAGAAATTAATAAATTATTTTGAATATTTAAATTTTATTTTTTTTTTTGTTAATTCTAAAAAACTCGACAAAATTTTTTACTTTAACCAATTATAACTCAGCAAATTTATTAATTTCAATGACATGTCAAATGTATCAGAACAAAAAACGGGTGCCCCATCATGTTGATATTTTAAGAACCATCCGAAAGCAGATATGTACTTACATATACATATATAGATAGATGTTTAAGCTTTTAGGCACTTGTACTGCTGAAATATGAAGCAAAATTAAAACATATCAACATTTTTTCAATAGTTGCTACCCATGATTCAATAATAAAAGGTTTGCTCAAAAAGCAGTTTTCTCGCTCCCTCATTAAATAAATATTAATATATTTAATTTAAATAGTTATAATAGTAATAATTATATAGTTATAATATATAGTTATAGAAAGTAAATAGTGGAGATAACTCTTTGGTTCGTTGAAGTCATCAAAACTAAAGTTTTACGTTCTTGAAAACCAGAATTTTCTAGTTCTGTTTTTAACCCCTCGACTAATGTTGGGGTCCGTCAGACTGTTTTGAGTAATTTTGCAGGGCAATTTCGAAACTTTTTTTATAAATAATTTGATGAAACCTACAAAAAATTTTCCTAATCAAAAATTTAATGATTTTTGGTGAGATTTTATTAACTGACTTTAAGGTGATATAGTAGGGTGATAAGAACTAGTAGGTAAGTACCAGAATGGAGTATTTGAAGTCAGTGAATTGTTACACAAAATAAAAAAATTAATATTCGACTGTAAATGCTGAAGATATGATAAAAAATGCTAAAAGATGGCCCCTAGGTTCGTAAAAAGAATTGTCGCGAAATTGCCTTGCAAAAAGACTCAGGGCGTACGGCGATCTTTTGTTTTCTGGTTTGGTCTACTGTACAGATACCCATTCAGAGCAGCAATAAGCAATTTATTGAACTTTTATCTATGCAAAGAAAACTTTGTTCCAATACTGGAAAAATATTATATAAGCCTACTGTAACCATATTCTTCTTCTTTATTAACGCTGCAACCATCAGAGTAATTCTGGCCGAGTCCGATAAAGCTCGCCAGCTGTGCCTTTTCTGTGCCAACTTACACCAATTGGAAATGCCAAGTCCTGCTCCCCTGATCTCTCCTCTTCCTCTGCAGCCATCATCGTGATCAGTGTTGTATACCTTCGAGCTGAAGCGTTTATATACACTCGTGCGTCATGGTCCAGCCAGCCCCTCCGATGTACTTTAATCAGCTGCACTATCTCAACGTCGTTCTAAATCTCATACTGATCATTATTTCATCGTCTTCGGTATGCCTTGTGATGCAGATTACTAAATGATCTGCGTATCCTTGCATTTCCAATTCTTTGCTGTGCTATGTAAAAGGGAGTTCGTCTCTTGCCATAGTCCATAAAAGGGAGAGCGTGCCTCCTAATTCTGATGTTTCGTGTTCGTGTTCTTAATATTTTTAACACCTATTGATGTATGATTTAGCTAACATACCAGGTTAGGTTTGGTTAGTGTGGCAGTCGGTGCAAATAACCAACTCACTTAGACCTTGAAGTTCCATTGTGGTACCACTGCAGAATACGGGAATCTCGGTGACTATTATTCATATAACCATTTTGAAGCTCTTATTAAGCGTAGGATTTGCTTTATCCCCACGCCTGATAATTCCGTAAGAGAGCTTAAGAAGGGCTTACCTAAACGGCCTGCTCTCCTCTTGGCCAAAGCTAGGCAACTGCAGTATAATTGCTCTACGTTTTCTTCCTCTTCCTCATCTCTGCAACTTCTGCAATATTCGTGGGAGAATATTGCTACTCTAGAAGAGTGCCTGCCAAATAGCCTATGGTTGTCTATACTAGCCATAACCTTCGCAATATCCTCTCTTGAGTGGCTGAGCAACTCTTTGATCCTTTTCGCATCTATTTGTGGCCATAGTAGCCTGGTTGTTCTACAAGTGCCCTCCTATAGCTATGCCCTATTGGCTTCTTGGATCATGTTATCTCCAAGCTCTAGTTTACAGGTTGCCGCGGATATCCCAATTATGCTTCTGTTTTAACATAGGGGAAGATTGGTACCCTTCCTGGCTAGCTCATTGGCCATGCAATTTCCATCAATATCTCTTTGTCCCGGAATCCATATGAGGCAGCCTTCGATCTTAGCATTACTGAGTTCCTGGTTTTTAAGGCCGCCTGGCTGTCTGAGATGTTAAAATGGTCGTTAAGATGAAGATTCTGGCTTAGCTACTTTTAAAAAATCTCTTATGCGATTGAATGTAGCTCGCAGCATACATTCCATTTTGCGATTCTGATTCTTGTATCTTGCGAGTAACTTGTGATAAAATTCGACGCAGTAAACCACTTTGCATTTTTTTCAGTTTTTTTTTAGATGAATTTTTTGGAAGAAAATTTTAAAACTCAGCTGAATTGTTGCTTTAAAATTGCAATAACTTTATATTGAAAGAGAAATTTTTGATACAGTACAAGTTTATTTACGAAGTAATCTGCCTATAAATAATATACATATACATATATGTATATATACACAAGCACGCTTAATTTAACTTCAAAAATTCATATTGTTTATAAAATGCTCTATGAATTTTCAAAAGAATTCTCAGTGCTATATTAAATCTGAAACCTCTAATTCATAAATTTTTTAATATTTTGTAAGGCGTAGATACTAAAAATTCGCTAGTTGTATGTATGCACATTAGGGCGGTCCGAAATTGTATATGAAAATTAAAGTAGGAATTTTAATGCCGCCACCCCCTAGGATTGTTCTATACCGAAAAAAATTAGGGAGTGCTCAAAGCGCGGAAATTTTTTATGTATTTTATATGGGGAAAAGCAACTTTTCGTAGAAATAGTGTAGAATTCTTGAAAATCAATATTCTTAGATCGGAAAACTCGGTTCCTATTCAGGAGATTCCCAGTAATAATACCCAATTGTTTATTTAACCATTTTTTTATGGTATTTGTATTTTATAGATCCGCCAATATCCACAGAAAATGCAATGGGGGACCAATGAAAAATCTTAAATTTAAAAAAATTGTGAAATAAACACTTGGGTATTAATACCGAAAGTCCCCCGAAGAGAAGCACAGTTTTCCGATCGAAAAATATTGATTTTCAAGAATTCTTAACCATGTATACGTAAACTTGTTTTTTCGCCATATAAAATATATGGAAAACTTTGAGCGCTTCGAGCGACCTTTATATATTTTTAACCGACTTCCAAAAAAGAAGGAGGTTATCAGTTAGTCGGAATATTTTTTTTTTTCATTTTTTTTTTTGTATGTATGTTACCGCGTAACTTTGGACCACGTCAACCGATTTCGATAATTTTTTTGCATCCGAAAGGTAGTGTCTCAGAGGTGGTCCCATACTAATCTGGTTGAGATCCGATCAGTGGATCATGAGATATATATACATATATTTTTTTTATATGGGAGTTGAAGTCGTTTTTTTTTTTTGCTAAAAATTACTTGTTTGATTTCAAAATAAAAATAGCTGTATATTTTTTCGGTATAGAACAATCCTAGGGGGTTAGAGCACAAATTCCGACTTTACTTTTTTTTTATACATGCATTTATGGACCACCCTAATGTACATACATAGTTTGTTCCTCTTTACCTACTACATACATTGTAGTTTGTTTTATGTGCCACAATTTATTTACTAACTCATAAATCCAAATTCGCTGGTCATAACAATATCTTTTTGATGGAAGCATAGGGCTTCGAAACCATAGAACGCCATAAAAAGTATACAATTTTCAAACATTTGTGGCCATTTTTACAGTCTTTGCGCTGGTTCGTTGGTAACGAGAAAATAAATGGTGCTTTCACCATTCTACACACTCGTACATACATATGTATGTATATAGCAGACTGCGAGCATTTGATTGCTATATTCAGTGAAAAATGCACTAGGCCAAAAACATACAACAATAAATAGCCAAACATGCACATGAAAGTGTATAAGCCAACAAAAGATGGATTATCTCAAATCGAGCGCAGATAAAATAGCAACAACCGAACGACGACGGCTGTGGTAACGTGGCAGTGCATTGTGCGAAAAATCGCGGTAGGAGAATGACATGAAGTGAGCGTGCAAAGGCAACATTTTAAATGCTCAAATGAGACAAAATCAGCGGCGGTAACGAGGAAAATATTAAAAGCGGAAATTATGCGAAAAGTACAATGAAAATAGCTACTATGTAGCGTTCTCATGAGTACACTAAAATTAAAAAAATAAAAACTGAAACTAATTTTAAGTAAATAATAAAAATACGCAAAGCAATTTTTTTTTCTGAAATTTTTAAGTTAAACCGGAAAACCATATAAATGAATTTCTAATAGGATTCACGAAAATATTTGCGCATATTTAATATGGCTGCACACCTGCAACAAGTCAACTAACGGTGTATTACATGTGTTATCGTTTGTTCGTTTGGCCTCAGTGTGAATATGTGTGTGTGTCTGCTTTGCAGTAAATATACATAAATTGAAGAAGCGAGATTGGCAAGCAAACCAATGTTGATGCACTCACTATGCAATGAGTGTGTATGTATGTACTTAGTCTGTTCCTTTGAACTTCGGACTAAAACCTGTGGAACTGTCAAACTACAATTTTACGCTCTCAAATGAGAGTAAAAGGAGAACAGATGCAGAAGTGCATAGGAACGCAAAAAGCACTATTTCCTGTAAAAACGTCAGACGGTTTGTTTACATGTCATTGGTACTACACTGATTTGGCTGAAATATCACTAAATAATTATTAAAATCTATACATATTCAAATATTTCGTTGTTTACTTCCATTTTTTAACAAATACAAGGTTCTTTGCTTTCACCGCTTTCTGTTTTTGTTTGCACATGTAAATCAGCTGATCGTTTGACACTTTTCATGAACTTACAGGAAAAAAAACTCCGGACTAAATCCTGTAACTTCTGACTAGGAACAGTTGCTAAGTTATTCTCTCAAATGTGTTCCCACTTACAGGTTTTATGTCAATAGGAACGACTTCCTGTAAGTTCTGACTAAATCCTGTAAACCGGACTGCTATTGGAACAGACTAACTATGATTTGCATATCACAATAACAGCTGTACCAAGCCACACATGCAGACACCGAAAAATGTGATTTTCAGAATAAAAGTCAATGCATCAGTCCTATTGCTTTGAGTAGCTTTTTGCCTTAGACTTAGATTAGGAGTTACAGCATTGCATTTTGAAGCGCAGTGTTATAGTGTTTTATGCTATACTTATACCAATTATCGGTATACTGTTAGGCTAAGGGTAAGTGTATCCTCCTGAAATTTAGTACCTATCAACTTACTAAAGCTAAGAGACATTTGAGATAGTAATTATGGCTAAAATTATAGCTCAATTTGTGCTGCTTTACTCAAGTATTAGAACATTTTTAATTCAGGAATTCACTTGTAGATACATTTTTTTCTATTTAGAGAACAAAAGATAGAAGAAAATCCGTCACTAACAATAAATTCTCAAAAATCAAAGCGATTTTTTAGCTCTTATACTTCATTAGACTAAAATTGTGTGGGCTAAAAAGTTAAAATTTTGATGAAAATTTTTAGAATTTTCCTAAATTTGTTAAATTGAATAAAGGTTGGAGGTTGTTTTTGCTCAAAAAACATTACAATTATTAAAAAAATAAACACGTGTTCACTTGTTTGAGTCACTGTATGTATATATAGGTGGGCTAGAAATTCATTGCTCCTTTGCAAATTTAAAAAAAACGCCTCTATAATTCTTAAAAATTTGTTGAAGGAAAGAGAATGATCTCATCCATTCCCAATACATCCGACCAAAAGCGCTGGACAGCGGCAAAACCAGATGTACGCAGCGAATCGTCGATGATGCCTAGTTACGGCGATCATATGTCGTCCCCATGAATTGTGGTCCTTTATTGGTGCAATAAGTGCTCGTAGATCGCTCCTACTTATCTGAGAAAGATTTTCTAACGACGTCCTTCTTCCAAAGGGACTCCTGTGTATCCGTTTTTAATTAGATGCCAAAGACAAAGCGTGTTGTCCTGAAAACCTTCTAAACTACTCTCTGTGCCCGGAAATCCGATCGTCGTGTCACAAGAGTGTAGTCGACACATCGCTTTCATTGCCTTTCCCTTGTATGACTAACCTGGCCGGTCCAGACGTAGTACTCATTGGGCCCGTAATGCCTATACGCACGTTTCTTTATAGCCTGTTTAAAAAATAAACCATAGTACAGCAGAGTACGTGGCGATTGGTCTGACTAAATTATATATATATGCAGAATGCCATAGCCGGCCTCAGACCCCAGATATTACTAAAGGTTCTCCGACATTGTCCGAAGACTTTCAGCTCAAATTGAGTTTTCCAGTTTCGTATCTAATAGAGTTACTCCTTGATATTTTGCATCCACGGAAATACTAAGGTTTACGCCTCTAAGCACTGGAAGGTTGAGATTTTCCAATTTTCTTTTCCGCGTAAACAGGACTAAATCTTAAAAATCTATCAACGCAAAGGAATAATAATATTTTCCAAAGCTCCAGCTCACGCAAATCTGAACATTTCTCTGAAATATTTTGGCAGAGGTCCTCAACTATAATAAATTTCATTTTTCCGACAGTAAAACCACAATTTTATTTTTGGCGAGCATCCTAATGTACATACATGCATAGTATTTCAATTTAACTTTTTTCGGCCACTCCGTTGCATAGAGCGCCGTGTCTTAAACGAGACTCGTATACTTTAAGAGTAAAGCATCAATTTTCCAACTGACCGCAACAAAAGTTTTGTTTTTGTTTTCTTATTTTTTGTATGTTTTTGCACCTAAACACTATATCGTTGACTATTTGTTGTTAATAGGCAGCCACGTTGTTGTAAATAATGTGATTTATCGACGACGTAGAAAATTAAATGAGTGCTAAAAATCTCAAATATTCAAGTAAGATCAGAAAGAAAAAAATATCAAAGTTACAGTCAAACGAACACGAGCAAAAGTGCTTTGCGCCGGCATCTGTGCCAAGCTATGGCAAGTGTGGCCTGAGGTGTGCAGTTGCATACAATTGTTAGAGCAAATCGAAAAGTAAACGAAATAAAATAACAAAACCAAACAAAACAAAAAAAAAAAACAAATAAAACAAGCAAGCTACACGAAAACATATGTATGTATGCATCTACATAAACTCGTATATAACCAAAATAAAATCAAAATTTGAAATTTGTTTTGTCTGCGAATGAGTGAGTGCAGCAGCGGTGCAACGCAGTGGCAGTAGGAAAAAAAAAACATAAATATGTACATACATACATACACACAAGCAAATCAACGAATCTTTGTGAAAAATTTGCATTGCAAATTATCGCCCAAAAGTGCTTAATTAGTTAGCGGGAAAGTGGAATAAAATTTGTTAAGTGCTTGGAATTTGTTGACAGCGGAAAAGCAGTTGGCTAATGCGATTAAATTGCTAGCACTCGCAGCGAAATAGCTACAAACATTTATCAACGCTAAAGGTGCAGGTGAAAATATTTTGCATATAACTTCAATAAATAAAAATCTGAAAAGAATTTGATATTTGCATAGCTGCATGTGAAAACTTTGTTTATTAGTGCAAATAATTCGAAAAGCTGCGTAAATGTTTCGATGTTTAAATATTGACGTTAAAGAGGTGAGTTTGAAAAAAACCATCACTTGAATAACTAAATTTTTCTTTTGGCTAATCGCTTAACACATCACATGTATGCATGTATTTGACTTGAGTATTTAGTTTATCAGAAAAAGCACGAAAACTTTATTTATCACCATCTTCATAGTCAATATTAATGCATTTTTATTTCCTTAATATATCCGCCTACTTTGGTATTTGTGTATATGTTTTAAGCATTAACCCTCCACTGCCTGTCTAAAGACACTTAGCAATTCCGATTATGAAAGAGAGAATTTTCGGTCGCAGAAAGCCAAATAAAAAAAAATTTTTAATTGAAAAATGCTTTTTTAACAACACCAAATATTACACTCGTAGAAAAGCTAAGCCAGGTTGTCAAAAAGTTCGTGTAACCTACGCTTAAAAAGCTCATCCCGTGGTAGTTGGCGAGTATAGCGGGGTATCTATATTTTATTCTTCGGGAATGGGTTAATCTCAAAATAGTCTGCATGAGAGTTGATGCATATTAAGCTTCGCTACCAAACATGAATATCTCAGCTGGCAGGCGTTCAGATCCAGTAGCACTGATATTTTTAAGCTGAGATTTTACTATTCGTACCTCATCGTCAAAGTGAGGTGTTGGCTTCATTGCGCTTTTTCTCTCTGACGTCAGGATTTTTTTTTTGAAGGACAAGGAGGAGTAACAATACGGGTATCAGTTAAAAGGAAAAATTCTGTAGAATTAAAAAAAAAAATGTTGAAAATGTCCTTTTAAAATTTTATCCTTGAATATTCGAGGAAATTTCCAATATTTGTTTAGGAAAAAATATATGTCAAGGACTAATATGTAAGCTACCGCATCCTCGAATTTCGTCCTTCTAACTTTATTAGTTTTAGATGTCGGACGGTGTAATTTCTTATAAATGCGGGCATTATAAATTTGTTTCGATTGCATCCATTGCGGGGGCGACTTTGTAATAATTATTTAAAAAATTCAATTGTATTTAAGTTTTTTTTACCTACATAGATATATAATAATTGTACAGAGTCGGTTCAAAAACGTCCTACCTCTACAGTCGATATATTGAATTTACCTGTTCTTGAACCATCTGCTAAGAAAGGGTCTTTTCCAACCTGCTTCCTAGATAGCCCGATATTCCATTCAGTCTTCGATATGCAGACAGACCGTGAAAACTTTCTAGTTGGTTATATAGTTGATTTTAGAAAAAATTAATGTTTTTAACTGTTGCGACTTGATTAAATGAAACAAATGTTCGTACTTTAAAAATTAAAAAATTATACAAACTTAAAAAACATATCTGAACTTTAAGAAGAATTACCAAAAAAAAACTGCGGTTTTCCCCCGGAAATATAAAATTTATTATAGCTTAAGACTTCTTCCAAATTTATCTCGAAAAAATATTGAGATTTACGTGATCTAGACCAGGCATGGCAGATTTTTGGCTCTTAAAGCCGTCAAAGAGCCAGCAAGTGCTACGCAAGAGCTAAATCAGTTCTCAGAGTAAACAGTTATACAAAATACATTAAAAGCATCATATATATTAGTAATGAGAGTCAGAGTACACAAAATTTGAATACGCTATTCTTCCCCCCTTCATGCTGGCTCTTGATGTTACCCCTCATCTACCACCTAAATGTGCCAAGCCGGCTCCTAAGTGCAAAAAGGCCGATTTGAAAATACCTCCACATCTTTAGGTTTAAGCTCTTTTATCATCTGAGTTGATTTCATAGAGAAATATTTTTAAAAACAAGTTTTTTTTTATAAAAAAAATCGACTTCTTACGGCTTACGTAACGTGAATCTTAATAATTTCCGAAAAATTGTGGTGGAAATCCTAAAATATAAAACAAAATTGAAGTTTCTGATGGAAAAATAGCATAAGTTTTTTTTTTCTATGAAGAGTGATGCTTCCTTATGTAAATACCTATATATTTGGTTCTATTCTAAATGTTGTGTATGTATTAATGAGTTAAACAAAAAGAAAAGTATAATAAAAAATAAAAAAGATGAGCGCATATGTTGCCCAGTGTTTACGAGTTGTTGAACACATGTATTTCATTTTGTTACATGTGTAAAAGCATTATTGCAAATTTGGTGTAAGCAAGCAATTAAATGAATAAACCAATTTTCTTTATAATTTTTGCCACGGCGATTATTTCTTCGAAAGTAAATATGCTAGCATTTCTTTAGAGCACATTTCCAAGAAATTCATGACAGTTATGAGCAAACATGTAAAAAAGGCGAAAAAGGTCAAAAATAATAACTATAACATGCAGACATTAAATCCAGATATATAATTCAAGTCATACTACATATCGTACGCCTAGATCTAAAGTACGATCAACTCAAAAAAATTTTGGGGTTTTTTTTTTTGCATAAATCAATTCATATGACTTACATCCAATTATTGGAAATATAGTTTTTCTTCATGATTATATAAATTAACTAAAAATTAGTGTTATAACTGTTTTCATATTAATTCCGTTGAATCTGTACGATCCACAAGCAGTTAAAATTCCCTCTCTGAATTTTGAATTAGCTCACTTTAGATGTGGGTGTACGATATGTATATACTTAAGCTATGTAAAAGCGTAAATGCGTAGCAGAAATACATATCCCTGGAAATGATTCCGATTTCACTTCAAAAAAAAATCAAAGCGTACAAAATCCCCAAAGTCATGGCTACTTATTACAATTATCAAAGCCACCACCCACTTTCGAGGAAATTTTATTATTATCGCTGAAATTGTAATCACAGGAACAATTTGAAAAATTAAATTGCGCAGCCATGCAGATTTATGCACACACATACGCACGAGTAAACAAATATATGTAAGTATGTAAGTGCGCGTACACGTATGTATGTATGCGGTTTGGTATTGTGGAAAATTTATAGTAAATTACAGATAGATAATGCAATTTGGCTTTAAATTTGGTTGTAAATTTGGTATTTCAGTGAGTAAATATGTTTATGAGTGTGGGTGTATCTGGTAGGTGGGCAGTTACATCTGACATCATATGCACATTTAGTTAGCTATGCGGATTTCTGGCTAGCTCATCGGCCATTTCGTTGCCATGAATGCTGCTGTGTCCTGGCACCCGGATAACTTACACGGCATGTCTATTTATGAGCTTACCCCATAACGTAAATAATCTCTGTATTAGTTTTTATTATGTTGAAGGTGATACTTACAGGGCCAAGTGTCTTAATTACTGCCTGGCTATCCGAAAAGATACAGTGGTCGAAAAAATTTTAGCCGTACCGCATTTTGACAAGATTAAACATATTGTTTCTTTTTTGTTATTTAAGTTTGGTTGTTTTGTAATAAATATATAGTTAACTTAAAAATACCGTATAAATCCAACTTTCATACTTTGTGCAATGTTAAAAAAAAAAAAAATCAAAAAATTACCGTAAAAATTTCGAGTTTGTTTAATTAGAGTTTCTAGATATATTCTGCGCAGTAAAGTACAAGTTTCAAATGGATAAAAATTACCGTTGTTTTTTAGAATCTTTTTGTCGAAAATGTTACAGTTTCCTTCCATATAAAAACATATTGTGTGTATTCGTTATACGGAAACAAATGCGACAAAAAGATCTAAAAAATCAACCGTAATTTTTAACAATTTTATACTTGTACTTTATTCTACTGGAATTCAATGCAGTATAAAACTGTATACTCAGAAACTTTCTAGGAGATCTAATTGAAAAATCTAGAAATTTTAACGAAAGTTTGTTGAATTTCAAGTATGATCCTCTAACATTTACCATTTTTATATATTCTTTTCAGCATAAATTTTAAATAAAAGAGTTGCCAACTCCGAACGACTTCCGGCATTCGGCACGCTCCGACTCTCGTTTGCCGCGGGATTCATGAGGAATTCCCGGCCTCCATTTCACCTCGTCCAGAATAAGAGTCATGCTGGTCCTTGTTAGCTGCAAAGTTAACATTGCTTTGTATGTCTTTTTCTGTAGATGAAAACACTTTAGAATTTAGAAATCAATAAAAAACATTATGATACATTTGAGATGACATTCAACACTTCCGTTGGACATATGCTGATCGCTTCCCTAATCGCATTCCCTAGTCGCAAAGCAGGCTGACCTTTATATCCTGCCCAACATTGTAGTATATAGTTGGTATGCAATAATTGAGCGCATCTCCGCGTTATACATATCCTCCCTATTTTCTTAGATCCTCACGCCTTGCCTAACATTTACCATAAGCCTTTTTGACTATGTTAGCCAAATGACAGAACATACGAGTTTGCATAAAGATTTACCTTAAATTTAATTTCGTAAGTGCTTGAGCAAAGAAACTAGATTTGACCAAAGTGAAAAAATATATATTAGCCTTGGCAAAGGAAGCTGGTAAACTGTGAGTGACAGCAGCAAAGAAAAGTTAAGCAAAAATTAATAGCACTGAGCGAGCTTCAAGACCGAATAGACTGCGAGAAATGTAAAGCTCTTGAAAGTATAAAAAAATAATAAACGAAAAGCAGGAAGATAACAAGAATGCACGGACAATTGAATACTGATTTAAGATACCCAACTGACTCAGCGATTGAGTGAATGCCTGTTCAGCAACTTTGTACCTACATATATGTTTGTATGTAAGTAATGGCGATTTAGTTTCGACAAAGAATGTTGCCTTCTTATCGGCCTCTTCTGAGTGTTTGTGCGTAGAGGGCAACGAGAATGTTGGCATTTTTCGGTAGAAACGAAATCGGCATAAGACAAACCGGAGAATATCACTCGAATAAAATACAAAACAACCAGGCAGTAAGGTGAAAATGGACAATAGGAAAAGGAATGTGAAATACTATCAGTAAAATTGATTTTTTCTGGGTTTGTATGTATGTTAGCATGCTTGCCTTTTCCGTATGCCCGACCAGACGATGCAGATACAAAAAAAAAAAAACTACAATACATGGATATACGTTTGCCCGCTATAAATAAATGAAAAGCTAAAGATTTATTCTACTGCAAAGCAATAGCAAAGAAATCCAAGCCGAAATTGAAGGTGAATTAGGCGA
>NW_016170356.1:0-1386 GCF_001687245.7 Rhagoletis zephyria
AAAAAAAATGGGTTTAAATTTTAATTATATTTAAAATGGTAGGTTGATAAATCTCCAAATTAATTTAAATTAATTTTGTTCTGTTTTGTTAATAAATAATTTTGATTTTAAAAACAAGTAAACAAAGTCGAAGAGTAATTAACATATTCACAAAAGCTGAATGATTAAACGAAAGACTTAAGACACGATTTTTTTTTTTTTTAATGAAAAACAACTACTAATTTCTGTTACTTCGTTACCTGTAACAGGAAAACTGAAAATAACTCTGCTACTGTTGCTACATCAGTTATAGTAGCTGTTGACCTGATTTTCCTTTCTGCTATCTAAACAATGATGCAACTCATAATCTTGAGACGGCAATATATGGCTGCTAATGCGGTGGTAGCTGATGCTGCTGGTATAGATACGTTGATAGTTGCGAAACTGCTGTTGCTTTTGTTGATGCTATGACCTTTATCAATTGCTCCTGGCAATAGGACAAACCCTTCTTATAAATTTTTGTCAAAACGGAAGGGAGCGGCGATGAGGAGATCAGAAACCAAGATCTGCTTCCACTTAAACTTTCCGGAGCTGTGCGAGAAATTGGCAACCAAGCTGTTTGGAGTCTGTTGTCTTGCAAACCAGGATTTGGCGTTGAACGTCTGCGTGATATGATAATCGACACTTATTGGCAGTCTGATAGCTAACTACCGCATTAGTAAATGTGCAGTTTCATCGCAAGACGCGAATCAGTGCAATGTATTTATATGCCGATAACTCATTCGATGAAAGCTATACACCTTCACGCATTTCACTAAGAACTGGCTCGAACTTCACCTCCTTGCAGGATCGCCAATATATCATAAAATATGATATTCAATTTAAAAATATTTATTTCTTTCTTGTTTGAAACTAGTTTATTAATAATCAAAATTTTTCTCTTCTAATAACAAACCAATTCATAGAACAATAAATTTAACTTCAAGAATTTAAACAAGTGTAAAAACATACAGTTAATTACCCTACATTTGTATTTTACTTGTATATTTTTATACTTGTTTAAATTCTTGATTTTCAGTTTATGGTTCTATGAATTTGTTTGCTGTTAAAAAGAAAATTTTTGATTAATAAATAAACTTTCTGTATTAAAACTTAAAAGATATTTCTTCTAAAAATTAAATCATCTAATGATATGTATATGTAGGGTATTTTACTTGTATGTTTTTATACTTGTTTAAATTCTTGATTTGCAGTTTATGGTTCTATGAATTTGTTTGTTGTTAAAAAGAAAATTTTTATTAATAAATAAACTTTCTGTATTAAAACTTAAAAGATATTTCTAGAGATTTCATTAGATGATTTAATTTTTAGAAGAAATATCTTTTAAGTTTTAATACAGAAAGTTTA
>NW_016170356.1:6187-15914 GCF_001687245.7 Rhagoletis zephyria
ATCTCAAAAACGGTACCATAGAATTAAAAATAACCTTGATTTTCGGAATCAGGGGGTGATTTTACATAAGAATTTCATAACGGCGTTTCTGGTAAAGAGAAAAAGTTGAAATTTGTGGTCCAGTGTAATTAAGCTAAGAGTCGCCCGCTTCAAGCCTTTAAAAACTTGCCGCTGAAGGCATGGATACGGATCACTTTTACCTTTTCCGGTGGCTTTTAAGATTTTAGCCACATTTTTTGAGAAAAAAGATGCACTGGTGGCCACATTTACAGAGCAGTCTTTGGTTCAAAATTTAACTGAAATAATTTGACTGATTGGGATACCTTTCTGACATATTCAAAAACTAAATGAAACCACCACACCTCCTCAAGGCAAGGGAGAAGCTCAATCGGAAAAAATAAGAGGCTTGCCAAAAAAAAATTATTTTTTTTTAAAACATGTGTTGAAAGCGCATACATCTCCAACTTTCTTCGGTTGCAAGAATATCTACATATGGGCGAATCCGAGAAATAGTCAACCAAAATCGCATAAAATGCATGCAATTCGAGTTCTCTCATGTTTGTGTCAAAAAGGGAATAGTACAAAATATTGTTATTTCATATTTCTTTTCACATTTATTTGAGAAATCTAATTTGCCCCTCTTATTTGTTGAAATAAAGCTCTAAATAGCATTGGTTTGAAGCACTATATCTTTTAATAAAATACAACAATATCGCTTTAAATAAATACATTTTTTCAACGGAAAAAAGAGTAACCTCCGTAACGTAACGTCCCGAACGCACATATACAATTGTTTTAATGTTAATCCAACCTTTAGTTTGCTTTTATATCACATTTTGTAAACTTCATTATTTTCTCTTCAAAGTATTTTTGTAGATTGAGCTCTCCATGCATGTCAATTTGCGCAAGTCGGTTGACTTTGATGGTCATATCAAAATCGCTTCCTTTTTCAGTAACGTCCGAACATAAATTTCTAAGGCAAATAGACCGACATTAACTCAAATTCAAATAAACCTTCCCTTATAACACCAAAAATTTTTAGCTTATACATACTATTTTTTGTAGCAAAAGGTTTAAAAGAAACATCCGAACGCAACGCTAGGATTTGCCCATATGTGAGTCTGCATTTTCAACAAATGCTTACATAAAAAACAAATACAGAAGCAAGCTTTCAGCGTCAAATGATTTAAGGATAAAATTGGCAAAGCTTCCAATAAACTTAAGAAAATAATGAAATCATCAAAACAATTTCATTCCTCACATTAAAGCTCAATGAGCATAAAATTTGCATTGTGTTTTCTTATTTTCTTAAACAGTCAAACCATTTTAAGAGTAGGTGTGCCGGAAAATTTTTTTAGCACAAAAAGGGTGCCCCGGTGAAAAAATTTAGGGAAAGCGTGCTCTATATATGTGTTAGTGACAATCGAAAAATTTTGTACGCTTGTACGCTTTGTAAAAATCAGGACAAATGAAAAGTCAGTCAGGACACTTTAATTCGGCCCTTAAATCAGGGTATGTCTTGATGAATCAGGACGTCTGGTCACCCTACTCCTTCTACTACCTTCTACTACATTCTCTACCAAGCTCATTTACCTTACCCCTTCTTACCCTCACTACTAGTGATGAGCTGCATTGTCGGTACCCAATACTCGGTACCCAATACTTGAAAAAAATGTCGGTACCCAATACCGATTAGATACATCCAACTTACGTCATAATATGTATACATACATACATTTTAAGTTTGGAAAATCCAATATTTTATTTGACATCGCTCAAAAACCCAAAAAGTACAAAGAAGACGACGTTTCTAAAAGATGAGTATGTGTGGTTAAGTGAAGCAAGCGGCGAACAAATATGGCAATCAATCTCGACAATACTAAAGTCGCAACAACCAACTGCAATAGTTCTGGTGGCAACATTATTTAGCTCAGGTAACGCTCGCTTTAAAGCACATATCGCACAAGATCTTCAAAAAGTGACACAATTCAAAATTTGGCATTTTTGAAATTGTACGCTAAAAATGTACTTTTTAGTAAAAGCTGGAGTAAATGCTTGTTATAATTTGTTGAAAAAAGTAGAAGTATGTGCCAAGAAATAGCCTTTCGCATTTTCTGACAAACGTGTAATTTTGAGTTGTGTTACCTTTGAAGATCGTGAGCGATATTACGATTTGCATAGTGGCGATGACAGTTTCACGCGAATAATGTGGAGAAATTTTTTTTTTTGAGTAAAAATAAATGATATTTATAAAAATTCAACCATCAATAAATATTGTATATGTAAGTGCATAATGCTTTTAGTTATTATTTTTAATTATAAGCTATGAGTTAATAGTTTGTTATGTTGAAGGTATTAAAGTCATTTGAAGTAGAATTCCGGTTGGTATATCTTTGGAGCACGAGAAAGTGATATTTATGAAGTTTTAGAGATATCCACATTCCGATTTTTTATTTTCGCTAATCTATAAGAAAAATGTATATACAATTAGTTTTAATAATAATAATAATAATAATAATAATAATAATAACAGATTGGCGCTTGCACATATGTTAGTGCTTCGCCGAGCTTCTCCGATTTGTGGCGTGCGCCTTGGTGTTGTCACACAAAGGGGAGGGACCTATAGTTTTTACGCCGACTCCGAACGGCGATTGTATTTTTATGAGAATCTATTTTTATGGTATAAATACACTCGAAAGTTTGCCTGCGGAGTGGAATCGCGCACTGCTTACCACTACACCACAGCTCCGCCAAATTAGAGTTTTACTGCACATTAAAATCTCTATATGTCCCTACACTTGGGTTTTCATAAGCGAGGCTCCCCTGAAGTACTTGTATTCCCTTGTTTTTGGATGCTGTGCGCTCTTATTAGAAATTCCAACATTTTGGTACCGAGTATCGAAAGTATTGGATACTTTTTAAATCCGTACCGAGTATCGATAAATACTTAAAAGTATTGACTCAGCACATCACTATTCACTACTTTACGTACACAACCTGTTGAGAGAATAACCGACGGACCGTCGGTAGCCCTTAAACAAGTACTTATTCATTTAGCTTTTATGGGAGCTTTCTATTATAAAAGTTTTGCTATCAAATACTTGCAAACAACTACTAATAAAGCCTGATATACAGTTTAATGCGAGCGTGAGCGTGAGTTTTTTATTTTGACCAATATCTTCGTTATTACTCCACTTTTTGCTATAGTTGAGACATGAAAAGATAGAGAATTAAAATATCTTTCAGCATTATAGAACAAAAACTAATTCAAAATGCATAATATGCCTTTTTTCGAGCTCACACTCAACTGTGTGCGTACGCAAAGCATTCGCATGTGAACGGCAAGTTTTGACAGATGTGTGTGAGCGTCCATAAGAATACAAATGGAATTCTTTGCCTTTGCGACCGTTCACGCTCACGCTCGCTTTGAACTGTATATCAAGCTTAATGTTTACCTCTTGCGTATGCTATTCATATGGAGCGAAAATTAAAAATGTATGTACGCATGCAATGTAATGTCCCTGCAGTGCGCAAGTGTCCCCATGAAATAGTTACTAGTTCAGAGAAATTATCAGTGTTGCCGTTTGATACATATGTATCCAAATGGATACAGTTTCGCCTTAAATTTTAAGGATACTTCTTTTTTACCTCAGTGCAAATTTGGATACCTTTTCCATCAGTATTTTACAGTTGAAGGAAGTTTTTATTTATTTATGTATATTATGTGATATTATAACACTTAATTTTTAGCAGTTGGCTGCACATCCTCCGATCAAGAAATTTTCCTTTATTCTTGTCACTTTGGAAAATTAAATTTTTAGCTACATGAACGTGCATTTAATAACACCAAGTAGTTTGCAAATTTTAAAATTTTTTCGACCTGTAGTATTTAACTGTAATATCGAGATATTTATCTTTAAAACGTGGTGATGTTTCCATAATTTCCCGGGTCTCGCAAATGAACTTTGACATTCCCTAGCAACCCTTCTCCTAGTATTGAAAGGAAAATTACAACCATGTCTATGACTTTTTTCTCAAAAAAAGTTCTGCCCTTTTATATGGGAACTCTTGCTTTGCGTTGCCCTGAAACCTGAGAAAATGTTGCGTTCTTTATATGAGAATGAAACAGAAAATATACTACTCCATCACTATTTATTTATAGAACTTAATAAAACTGAATTATTCACTTGGCCTGTAAGTCTTTAACAATTTTAAAGCAAAACACTTATTTCTGATAGGGAAAATAATTGCACTGCCAAAAAGGCAGCACTTTCGCCGGATCAGAGCGCAACCTGCTGAGAAAAGAACACGACGCCTTGTGAATGGGCTGAGAAAAGAACATGAAAATGTGACAGCGCTAACACAAGGCAGAATAAGTGCAGCCTTTTTTCGAGAAAATAAAACGCTATAATTTTCAACCATAACTTGACTGTACTAAAAATAGGGAAGAAAGTCATGAAATTAGGTCAAATTGTCGTTCTATATAACTAGGGTGACCAGATGAGTCGAAGGAAAAATCAGGACATTGCATTTTTGAAAGCACAATCACTTTCTTTTCCATCAGAGTTTTGAAATGATTGATTTTACGCTCAATGGTAAGAATTGAGAGTTCTCAGTTGAGAGTTGTTGGATGTAGGCAAGTGCAAGCTAACAAAAGCTCAGCACCTTCTTTAAGTACAACAGGTAGGTTGCTTAAGATAAAACTCAATAGCATATATGGCATCTTCATTCGCCAGAGTGCTGGCAACAAACCAGTTGTGCCTTGACACAGTGGTTCTCTACTTATGAGTTAGTAACAATCGAAACATGGTGTACGCCTTGCCATATGTTTACGCAGTAAAAAATTTATAAAGGGTCAGCTTTGTAAAAATCAGGACAAATGAAAAATCAGTCAGGACACTTTAGTTCGGCCCTGAAATCAGGACATGTCCTGATAAATCATTGAAAATTATGTCAAAAAGCTGCAATTAACTTTAGAGTCGTCTTTATTTTGACTATAACAACGGGCCTTTGTTTCCCAAATCTGTGGCTAAGAATGGGAAATATACTGACTACATGTTAATAAGTTTTTTAAGGGCCAGAGTTTCTCTTCCATAGATGTACTGTATAAAAATTCCCACTCTTTTCGGCGGATGCATTTAGAGACAGTTTTCGATTTATTATGGATACTTTAAAAGCTAAAACAATGCCAACACTGGATGTTATCTAAGGGCGATGTCACGCAGACGATCATATGATTCCTGGTCACGAATTGTTGTTGCTTTCACTGCACAACGAAAAAATTGAGAGCGAGCGAGAGAACTGAACCGCATGACCAGCAGTGTTGCCGTTTTAGCTACCACATACTTTTTTTGGCCACATAAATTTAAAATTGCCCCTAGCCCTTCGTTTAGCCCTTTTTAGAATTTATTCATACTTGGCATGAAAAACTTGTATATGCTTAATTTGATCTCAAATTTTTTGTTCATCTATGTAAGAGATGAATTTTTAAACTAAGAAAGACTGATATATATACATATACATATGTATTGTATGTTCCTTACGTTTTTATACTACTATAGTTTAAAGTAGATAAGTTTACGGCCCTTTATATGCTTCATTTGTTAAATGGATTGACCGTATATGTTCTTGTGGTGTGATTGTACCAGCTGCTGGTGCGACTTCAAAAACTATTTGAAAATTTTATGATTGTACCAGCATGCTGGTGTCGTGAGTGATGAAATTAGCTAAATTTCCTAAGTAAAAAGTATTTTGGCGGAAATTTCTTGCCCTATATGGGTCAAAGTCGTGTTTGTGGAAGATTAAGTTCACGATATTGCAGTTTTGAATATAAAAAAAACAATGTTTAACAAAATGGTAGAAAAATTATGAAATTTCGGCTCTAATCATTTCGATCTTTCCTCGACCTCATTTGTAAAGAAATAAATATTGTACCAGCATGCTGGTAAGTTATATGCTTCGAGCCTAATGGTACAATCACTTGATGGAGCCAGCAAGCTGGTGTCGTATATTTCCCCTTTTATACAAAAAGGTTTTTGGTTGGATAAAATATTAGCTCTTTTTTCCAGACGTCATTGTTTTTCTATACCATTACTTATTGAAAATATTTGCGTGTATACTTATATATTTATATGTAAGTAAAAATTTAGCCCTTTTTTAACGGAATTTGGGTACCGCTAAAAAGATTCGCGGCAACACTGATGACCAGGCATGGGCAGAGAGTTAGCAGGTGCTAAAAGAGCGTAAGCGTCGCGTGTACGTATACAAGCGAGAGCGCAGCGATGAGAACACGACAGTATGCAAAATGACCCTGCAGGGAAACCGCGGACTAGTGAATCAAATTTCTAGTTCCGTTCTAGGTCTTTATCGCCAAAAAGGAACTAGTCCGAAAGGAACTAGATCCCCACCAGTCCAAAATCGGCGAAAAGTGGTACTTTTAAGAAACTAATTTTTTTCAGTTTTTTTCACTAGAAATCTATATCTAAAGTGACGAATTTAGAAATGGTTCGGAACTATAGAAAAAGGGATGCAGAACGAACTAGATCTTATTTTTCGAATTTAGAACTAGTTCGGAACTATCGAATAAGGGATGCAGCGGGGGGCTTATTTACTTTACATAGATATGTGCTCGGCGAATTTTTCGTTCAAATACGCTTCTATTCTGTGCTTCGCAGATGCTTTTTCATAGCTTGGTAATACAAAACTAAAATTTGTGTTAACATTTCAACATCTTGGGACCGTCTGGAATATAAGAAATAACAGCGAGCGCCTCTGCAAACTCAGCTACAGCTAGAAGGTATGTAAACGTACATTTCTTCATTCAAACAAATTTAATTTCAAATTGAAAACACATTTCTTCCAAAATAACTTAAAATCGCGCCACGGATGAAATCATGAAAATCATGATACTTTTTTCTTTCGTCTGTCGATTTTCGAACTGGTTCGGAACTATAGAATTTAGGACTAGTTCGGAATTATCGAAAAAGGGATGCAGCGGGCGGCAATTGACAATTCCTAGGACATCGCCATGTTAAATTCGCCAGTTGCTTGCATGCAAAAGAGATTTATCGCGAAACAGTACTGGGTTAAATGTAGTAGAAGCGCACCAGTTCAGAACTAGAGATTTTCCCCACAGGGGAATTAGGCACATAACACATTCTCACTTTTAGCTCTCGCTTATTTGTGGTAGTGCCCACCTCTGCGCATGACAATCGGTTCAAATTTGACCAGCCTGCTGAGACCGAATCACTGACCAAAAGAGGGTTGGCTTGGAATACAATTTACTATTTGTTCCTTTTAGTAGCCAAATTTAGTATTTTTCATATTTTTCGGGACGGCGTAAAATTGGGAGCCCAGAATTCTTCTAGAATTCCGCGGCAAACAAGGGTATAGGAGGTGCCGAATCCCTGAAGTCCTTCGAGGGTTGACTTGCAATTCGCTCAAAAAGATTAAAGGAAATAAAACACTTCACTTTTCACTATATACGTAGATATATGTAAGTTAGAGCTGGAAAACTATCGATTCTCGTGGACATCGATAGTTTCGATAGTCGATAGTCACAACCATCGATAGTATCGATACTATCGAAAATGTCACTCTATGACGGCTACCTTATTACATATATGTGTTCAGTATAAAAAAAGCTGTAACAAATCTATATATGTATATAAAAATGAAATGTTTTCCGTATGACGGCGATGCCTGACCAAACGGCTGAACCGATTGCAATTCTGTAAAAAGTACTTTTTTGGACCGTCTGTGTGGAAAGTTTTTCGATTTAAAAAAATTTCAAACTTTTTGTTGTTGTTGCCGAAAAATGAAGAATACTGAGACGTCACGATTTCGCGATTTCATAGAGTTTTCTGTATATTTTATGGCACTAAACTACTAAACGGCTGGACCGATTTGGTTCATTTTTGGAACATGTATCAGTACCTTGAGAAGAAATATTTCTACCAAAAGTTTGCTCGCTAGGTGGCGCTGGGGTGAGGATATTCCTAAAAATTGCATTTACTTGCCGATTTGGCTCATATTTTGAACATATGTTAGCCAATTGAAAATAAATATTGCGCCTAAAAATGTACACGATAGGTGGTATTGTGGACGAGATATTCCTAAAATTCTTATACACTGGGGTAATGATAGATATCTACTATATATTTGAAAAAGTATGTATGTATGTACATATGTATGTATGTATGTATGTGCCAGGGTGCAGCCTAAACGAATGGACAGAATCATATGAAATTTTGGCAGAGTATTGCTATGACACCTGGGCTTATAAAAGGAAGAAAAAAATTGGGATTCGGCAAGGGGGCGTGGCACCTCCCGTAGGCGTGAAATATTTGTATCAGCTATAACTTCGGAACCATAAGTCAAATGAACTTGAAATTTGGGATGCAGACATATCTATGGTAGGTGCTTATAGTAGGCTATATATACATGAGTTTGTAAAAAGGGGCCTGGCACATCCCATAGGCGTGGAATTTTTTATGAGTTATAACTTCAGAACCATAGGTCCCAAGAACTTGAAATTTGGTATTCAGACATATCTATGGTAGGTGATTATAATAATAATATAAATGATTTTATTAAAGGGGGTGTGGCACATCCCATAGGCGTGGCATTTTTTACCTATAACTTCGAAACCATAAGTCACATGAACGTGAAATTTGATATACAGACATATCTACGGTAGGTGCTTATAGTAAGGTATATACGAAGGGGGTTTTAAATGGAGGCTTGGCACATTCCGTAGGTGTGGAATTTTTTATCAGCCATAGCTTCGAAACCATAAGTCACATGAACTTAAAATTTGGTGGGCAGGCATAGCTATGGTATGTGCTTATAGTAGGCTATAAATAAATAAGTTTGTAAAAGGGGGAGTGACACATTTCATAGCCGTGGAATTTTTTATGAGCTATAACTTCGAAACTATAAGTTAAATGAACTTCAAATTTCGCATATGGGTACGGTGACCATATTTATTAGAGCCGAATACGGGACAAAAAATAACTTTGCAAAGTTTTTCCACAGCAGCTTACAAATCTTAAAGCCTTCTTCAATGATCCTAGATGTATTAGCCTTGAAACAATATCCTTTTAGTAACATCACAAAATTGTGGGATATTTTTCTCGAGATTTTTACCCCGTTAAGTTTGTTAAAAAAATTCGTTAAATTTTAGTATTCATTAATTTTTGTTTTTTTTTTTGTTAACGGCGTTACGAATTTTTTTCATACAAAGTAAGTATATTCGACCATTTTTTTGGAAGAGAAGCAAATGAGCAGCACTTTCCACTCGCTCTTTATTATACTAAATTTTAATGAGTCACGAAACTGCAAACCAAATTTTTTTCTAAAGAATCTAATTAAAAAGTTTGAAATTTTGGTGAAACATTGCAATTTTTACAGTTTTTTGCACAAAGTTTAATTTCGTATTATATGGTTTTTGTTAGGAAAAGAGCTTTACTTTCATAAAATAAATAATAAACATTAAAGTGTTTTCGTTTTCTTATCTTACCGGTAAAAAATAAATTGGTTATTCCGTAGAGTGAAACTTCACTACATTTCCGAGAGTGAAACTTCACTAAATTCGTCATAAAATTTCAAAGGTTGGCAATGCAACATAAGCAAATATAGAGCAAGAGCAACCGTTAGCAAAAACCAAAACCTTGGTTTAAATATCTAATATATCTCACTCATGAACCAAACCCAAACCAAAATTTAA
>NW_016170357.1:0-155 GCF_001687245.7 Rhagoletis zephyria
TTCAATTGAAGGTTATTTGGTCTGACAAGACTAAATTAATCGCTTTGAAGCAGATGGCCGGGCATGGTATCGGATCAAAGACTCAAATTAAGCCCATGCGCAGCATGTAAGGCAAACTGTGAATCACAGTGGTCGGTCAATAATAGTTTGGGGTT
>NW_016170357.1:180-15914 GCF_001687245.7 Rhagoletis zephyria
TTCTTTTTTTTTGTGAAAATTGTCAAAAAGTTATTAAAAATATATGAGTGCAAAACTGTAACATATGCCTTAATTTACATTTTTGTCTGCTGGTTTTGTTAATGTTGTTGAATTGACTTCAAATCGTTATGACAGAGGAAGCAAAGATGTACCAATAAAAATAGACAACAACCGTATGAATGTCGTTAGAACTTGGAAAGATAGCGACAGCTGAAATAAAAAGTGTTACTCCATGTTACAGTTTTGCCTGTCACTGTATGTATGTAATGTACGTATTAGAGGATTTGGAGAAATATTTCTTTGGTTACTTTTTACTCTGTAATCGGGCTATACAATTTTGCTTCACTTTCACTAGGGAAAAAGGAAAAGGATGCAATACGGGGACGGTATGCTTTCTTTGAAAATTTTTAACTTAAATGTTGGGAAATTTACGTTTGACTTGTCCCTCAAATAAATGTGTATAAATTGGATAAAATAGTTTTGAATAGACGATGACGTCCTTTTAGGAAGAGCTGGAGATAAAAATATATACGAAAGAAAAATACACGGAGAAATACATGCGTACGTTTTCCTGAAAAGAGTTGTTAGATGAGCGCACTTCCACTCGGTAGCACTCAGATTATTTCACTGGTCCGAGCAGTATCAAAAAATTTCACTGGAGCAGCTGGTTAACATTCCCCAGCGAAGGTGGGGGTGAACACAAACAAACGGATATAATATTCCTTACAACATATACATACGTGTCAACGAATTGAATCCACTGTTATAGGGCTCCTAAATCACACAAAAACATTGTCAACGACATATTTGTGTTTCACATGAATCTGAACCAATTTTAAATTTTTTCCGCCATATTGGATCCGCCATTTTGAATTTTTAAAAGCGAACATCGGATTCGTGATCAGCGACACCCAAAACCCCCGAGTAACGAGTTTCAAGCGATTCCGATCAATTTGTAAAAAAGTCATCCGCCATATTGGATCCACCATTTTGAATTTTGGTAAACTAACATCGGATTCGTAATCAGAGACCCCGAGAACCCTCGAGCAACGAGTTTCAATCCATTAAAACGTTCAGAAGCATTAAAATCAACTTGGTAAACTTCAACGTCATTTTTCTCGAAATCTTTTTTTCTGAGCGTAGGTCCTTTTGAACTTTACGTGTCACATATATGGATTTGAAATCATAAATGCTTTTTTGCTACTACCTCACTAAGACCCTCTAGGGTGGCTTTTTGATGAGCTGCATAGTCGAGGACAAGATTTTAAATCTCTGTGCATGAACAGTCCGAGTCCCACCAAGAGATTTGGCAGACTACTCTTTCAGAAGCAAAGTGTTAAACTAAAAGTGCCAGCTAAAATGAAACCATGACATGTTTAGAATTCAATTTGGGTTGACTCTGAAATGCAAACCTAATTCTATCTACTCGTTCATCTTCCATTTAGCCAGTCGGTTAGTGGCCCAGGATGTCAATGGTTTATTGATTGTGTACCCATAAATTTGTTGGCCAAACTCGTGACTGGTGTAGAGAATCAATGCCGGCACATGAACCACATACACAAACAGACGCACACACACAACACAAACTTTTGAGGAACAACCAGACGACCAAGCAACGAAAAGACCTTGAAATGTTGCCACAAAAAATGTTCACGATGATGATGATGATGATGATAGCAATTTTCGGCGACATATTGACAATGTGAAATTTGATGTGATGTGCAACTTGTTGTTATGTGAGTACCTACAAGAATTTTGATGTTGATGTGAATGTTGATGTTGTGCTGTCAGAGTTGGCAGTGAGTTGCAACGGTAGTTGCAGTTGCAGTTGAGTTGTCAATGCCAGTAATCGCATGTAAATAACATGCCCAAATACCGTTTAGCCGATTAATGAATTATCTGCCTATTTGTAGGCTTAACCAAATATGGCGACAACAAATGTTTTAACGACAGCTGAGGAAGTTATGTAGATAAATATTTGGGTTGAGAAAGAGAAATTCCATAGGAAAGCTGCGTTCGAACAAATATGCATTTTGCAGCAGTGAAATGAGAAAATACAAAATAAAATTCATGCTTAGCTACAATACTACAAGAGCATATCAATTGCAATGCAATGAAAACAACAACAAAAGCAACGTGTATGGCAATTTGGCGGTTCAGTTATTTACCCACCGCAATTTGCTTGACCGCATTTAATTTCGCACCGAGGGCAAGGATGTTTGCTGTGCAAGCAATTGAAATTTTCAGCGAAAGTTATTCTTTCTACCGCCGTTGCTACCATTTTTGCGGTATGCTTGTTGTGGGTATGTAGCTTTATATGTATTCCGCTGGAATGTCGCTGGTAATTTGAGCTGCTTGTCTTCAATGTTAGCACCTGCTGTTGGCGTATAATTTACAGCCAGCCAGTTAAAATAAGTGCCAGTGGCTCAGCGGTAGCTTCATGCATAAGCAAGCATACTGAAGTTGTGGCTGCCGTGGCGTTTAGCTGCTTGAGTTTGCTATTTCAGCCATTTCCCCTGACTTTATTTCGTTAATTTCAAAATTGGTTCATCCATTTCATCTCGAACGACAGCGTAAGTGTTTTCTCATAACCTTTATTCGGGCTGCAGGCTCTCACCCTTGGCCTACTACGGTTGACTTGGTTAGCTACTTTTTAAACACCAAGCTTCTCAGGAAGAGCTTTGAGTGGCCCGTAGAGGTCGACGCAGTCGGTGCACCAGTTTGATTTTCAAAGCCTTCTTAGTGCGAAATGTAGTTGCATTGTGCAATTGTTGTTGTCCCGCTACACTTGCTAATAATTATCATTTGTGCATCTTATGGCAATCAACGTCAATTCTCGCAAACAGGCTTTGTCAACTTACAACTTGCAAAATGCAGTAGAGCAAAGCGCAAGAAAAAAATGCCCTTAACCCATATTTAATACTTTGATACAAACATTGTCTGTACCTTCTTTTTGGTTTCCTTTAATCCCAAACGGGACATAAGGTATCTATTTACTACGCCTGCTTGTAGACTCCTTTGATCTCCTTTCAGAGCAACCCGAGTTGCTTCTAGATCGACGGATCTTCTCTATGTTGCGCGGGGTTGGCTGGGTGGTCTGGTAGTATCCCTTAGCGAATTCAATTCCAAGGTCTTCTTTGAAATAATGCCGCCTTTCTTTTCCATTGTAGACAGATGATTAAGACTATGTGCCAAAGAGTGTCAATATGCTGCAGTGAACTGGTCATGGACCGTCTTAGTCCAGCAGAATATAACACGAAGTTTATTAAGCTTTTCAAAGCCAAACATTAGGTTTCTTACGGAATACCAACGGGAGTCTGGACCGTTGGCCACATGGGCGGTAGGTACGGAGCCCCTTATAACGATTTCTGCAGAAGCTGCAGAGATTAGGAGGATATAGAATTCATACAGCACTTCCTTTGCGAGTGCCAAGCACTCCGAGGAAAACGCCTCAAATCTCTTGGAGACCATTTTTTCGAGAGCTTGGATAACTTGGGGAAAGCTCCATCGGTGGAGTTTCTAGGTTTCGCCAGAGAATCAAAATGATTCAATGAGCTCCCTAGGCGTCACATTGGGCCTTGATGGCCTCCAAGTGAACTCTTTTTAGAGCTGACGGTTTAATACAACCTAACCTAACAAATCCCCAGTAAGCAAACTTGTCGAACCCCGTTGCTAATTGTGAAGGTAAGAAAAGATTTGATATTAACCGAGGCACAGTTGTTTTTTCGCTGGCAATAAATTTGGTCGGGTAATAAAGGAAGCATGCAAAGATTCTACGCATCGTACTGGTAGTCCTAAGCGAATGAAAGTTAAGCTATGGACCCATCGAGAGCAAATCTGTCAAAATTCGCTCAACCGAAGAGCCACCGCAAGCTACTAGCGATTCAGAATGTTAATCCCATCCGCCGAATCGGCCGTTGGGGTCAAGAAAAAATGATCACCTTCATCGCGATTGGGACCAAAACACACGTTACCTCAGTGCGCGCATTACATCGAGTAGGATTTTGCACCCCAACCTCGACTGTGAGTTGAGTAAAAAATTGAATTGTCTGAATATCAAAAAGTATAATTAGCCTATTAGAAAGCAAATCGTATGTCATTTAGGTTGCTTATACACTTGATGATGAAAATGTACCCTAAACGGAAGGACTTTCTTTTATCTCTTTTGCATAAAAGGCAAAACTTTGAGCCTCTCAGGCATACATATTTAGGTAAGTATTTTAGGGTTAAGGCAAATACTTACTTATATACAAGTACATACTTACATACGATAAATTAACTCGACTTTATGCTGCTTTGTGGGCGCTGTTATTGTTGTTTTACAATTATTTGATTGTTTAGCACAAATTTTATTTTCGAGATTCATAAACTAATTTACAATCTATGTAGTTATTGTTGTTGTTTGTGCATTTTTTCCATTTCATTTTGAGCATGATCGGTGGTGTCGCTAGCCAGTTGGCGATTGGCAATTGGCGATTGGAAATTGGCGGTTAGCGCTGCCGCTACCCGTGGTCTATTGTCTAATCATCGTTATTGCGCTTACTATTGTTGTTGTTGTTTGTACGTGTTGCGTTGCAACTATTGCGTTGCACTTGGAGCTCACTTCGTGGATTTTCCCATGCCACCTTCTAGCGTCAAGTCAGCCGCCAGCCGTCAACCGCCAGCCGCCGACCGTCGACCGGCTCGTGGCCCACTTTGGTTGCAAATTCTACAAATTTGGGTTAAATTGTGTTTTGCATTTATTGTGAGTGTCAATTTCTCGTGGTTTCGGATTTTTCGTTTCATTTTGTTGCATTGCAAATGAAGCTGTTTAAGTCGTTTGACATTATTCACCGCATGATTTTGTATATATAAATGTTAGGGTGGTCCTTAAAAAATCAAACGAGCAACTTTTTCAGTCTCACCCCTTCAATCGGTAATACCACGATTACAAATATCACATAAAAATGTTGGTCCCGATTGGGGACGGCGAAGGCGTGTCGCATTGGGGTCCAAGGCCAAATGCTCCATGGGGACTAAAAAAAATTAAAAATATTTTTTTCATTTAATACCCAAAATCAATACTAATAACGTCGGAGATATCACATACAATTTTTGGTTCCAATTGGAGTCGGTTAAGACGCCTTCACAGAGTACGCCTTAACCGACTCCAATGGGGGCAAAATTTATATGTGATATCGTCCACTATAGTAGTATCGATTTTGGGTATTAGATAAAAAAAAAATTTAAATTTGAATTTTTTGAGTCTCCATAGAGGAATTTGAACTTTGCCCCTGTGCAACACGCCTTAACGGTCTTCAATCGGGACCAAAATTTAGGGGTTGAGACTTAGGAAATCTGATATAAAAATTTGCTTCCTAAATTTAAGTCCCACCTTAATAAACATACATGCAAGTGTAAATACAATGTAAATAAATATGTTTGTAAATGCATAAGTAATTTTTCTGGGTTAAGTGGATTAAATGAAAGTATTTTGGCAATCAGTTGGTTAATTTACTTAATTAGTGAATTTGAATGATTATCGTATCTACACCATGCCATAGAATCGACAACATACAGTCGTACATTTGTATGTGTGCATGAAAGTACGAGTAAGAAGCGGTTGCACTATGGGAAAAATTAACTTTACTTTATTCAATTAAAATTCCTAAGTGATCTGTTGTGAGAATTTTTAATTGTCGAAAGTAAATGTTTTTATGCAAATTTCAATTTCTGTATTAGCTTCTATAGTCACTGCTCATTAACTTGAAGCGCATAAGTAAAGTTTGATAAGGCGGTCCTTTTGGACCTTTGGAGCCTAAACAGCGTCTTCTTTGCTTGTCGTTATGTGGTTTGTTATATCTGATTTTTGCAGTATATGATCGAAAATTGTGCTTGAATGAATTTATTATAAAAACAGTAAACACTTACTAGTATGATTGAGAAATTATACTAGTCTAAGGATTATTCCACTGGAGCATCGTTATCCATGTGTACAACATGGCTAAGCCATCGCAATCATTGTATTTTTAAGCGCCTAACTATGTCCCTGTCGTTAAAAAGCTAATACAATTCGTTATTCCATCTTATCCGACATCCGTCATCCCCTCTAACAGGGCCATATATATTGCGTGGTATAGTTCTCTCGGAAATACCCAAACACCTTCATTTTGGTTCGACATCGTCCACCTATCTACGCCATATATTTTTTTTCTCAATTGCCTACCGAGGCTTCCTTCGATTTCAAGGCTAATGTTGTTAGTAGCATTTATGCAGGATCCAGGGTAGACAAAGTTCCTCAGCAATTCGAAATCATAACTGGCAACACCCGGCTGGAAACAAATCTCGATTTTATACAGGCGCTGTTCAGATTCGCTTTCTTCCGTCTTGCACCCGAAAAACACTATCGCGGAGCTACATAAATCAAGAGGTAACGCTCGCTCTAAGCAGCCACTGCCCAGTGACAGTTCCGTCTAATGAACTCTCGAATTACTAATCAGGTGTCCCATAAAGTCTCTAATATAAATGTAAGTCTGTGCCTTTTTATACATCTAAATACCATCAGGAAAACCTTTATGGAAAATGAAAATCTTCCCAGCATTATTTTGGTGCCAGTCCAGCCTCTAAGAAGAAAATTTTGTTTCATGGCAACATATACTGCGCCCGTCAAGTTTATTCTTTTAAGGTTGTGGCATGCCAGATACCTGCTGACGCTTCCAATGTAAATGTACTACTATCTAGCAACTGAACTGTTTACCCAAGCTAAGATATTGCGAACTACTTCCAATAAAGTCACTACGGGAGATAACCATTGTTCAGAGAATATGTTCAGTGTCAGAAATGATTATCTGTAATTAATTTTTGAATGCAAGGGCTTGCCCAGATTCTGTTGGGTGAGAACATTGTTAAGAAAATCCTTTAAACGCCTGAAAAAATTATCTGTTGAAGGGATTTCCATGCCAGAATCTGTTTTGGCACTGTCGAGCAAATCTCAGTTACCAAAACGTAGCCAGCTCAAGTCGGAATCAGGGCATTGTGTATGAAATATGGAATATGAAATTTCAGGCCAAAACGCATGGACTCTTTATGTGTTACCAGCAGGTACTTTGTCTTGTAATCGTTCCGGGTCGGACCAACCTCTTAAGTTTCTTGTTCTACCTTCTTGTGGATTGAACAAAGTACATACTCTGAGATTTCAATCGTCAACAAAGCAGGTTCTTTTCAAAAGATGGCTTTGAAATGCTTAGCCGGCTGGACGTCTGCTCCAGGCGCTTTTTGGTTTCTAAGCCACATTATGGTCTTTGTCGAGTGAAAGGACTTGAGCTTCATCCATATAATTTGGCTCGGGCTTTTTTTCATCAAAAGCGCCACCTCTTTCGCCATTCCAGAGCATTGTGACCAGATTTCCATCTTCATCTTTCCAGGAGCTAGCCCTGGTTTTAAACCATTTTAATGCTGCCTTATTTTCTATTAGAATTTTCCAGCCGCATTGTTGCCTGGCAGGTCTGAAGCAAACTATTTTTATACCCGAGCGCACTTGTGCACAAGGGTATTATAACTTTGTTCACATAACGGTTGTTTGTAACAGGCAAAACGAATCGAGATAGATATAGACAAATGTATACATAAATGATCAGAATGAAAAGAGAAATCGATTAAGCGGTGTCCGTCTGTCCGTCCGTCCGTCCGTCCGTCTGTGCACACGATAACTCGAGTAAAAATTAAGATATCTTAACGAAACTTGGTACGTGTACTTCTTTCGGGCGTAGGACGGATGGTATTGAAAATGGGAAAAATCGGACAATAACCACGCCTACCTCCCATATAACGGTAATTTTCAGAAATACAAAAACTGCGATATTTTAGTAACTACCTAAGATAATTCACTCAAAATTGATACTTATAATAAATTTTAGACGAAAAATAAGAATATTAAGATTTTTTTGAAAATGGGCGCAGCCACGCCCACTTATGGTTACATGTGTATATCTTGGTAACCGCTACACCAATTTCTTCCAAACTTGGCACAGTTGTTGGTCCTGGTACAGCATACCAAATGGCCGAAAATTTCTAAAATCGGACAATAACCACGCCCACATCCCATATAACGGTAATTTCGAGAAATACAAAATCTTCGATAAATCAGTAAATATTAAAGCTAATTTATTCAAAATGATGGTTGCAACTATTATTTGCCAGGAAATACGTTTAAGATAAAATTTTGGAAAATAGGCGTGGCATCGCCCACTTATGATCACGTATATGTATCTCGCTAACCGTTCTAGCAATTTGTACCAAGCTCGGTATGGTTATTGTGCTTGCCACATAAAAGCAAACCGTTGAAAATTGTTGAAATCGGACTAAAATTGAGGCCGCTTTTCATATAACGGTAAATTTCAGATATGCTTGAAATTTCAATATTTCGAAATTTAAGGACGCTAATTTACTNTAATGTTCGGCTCCGCCCGAACTTAGACTCTCTTACTTGTTTTCCTTTGTAAAAAGCACTTATCTTCCCTCCTTTTTTCCCGGTATCGTTTAACTGTCGCTCGAGCTGCCATTGACTGTAAGGCAGCTTGGTATGCTGCATATTTTTCTGTAGCATACTATAACTATTTTCATATTTTCATTCGCAAAAACTTCAAAATAAAAGTTATTTCTAAGCGAAAAACAAAACCGACTTCAATTCCAATATAAAAAAAATAGGACCGTTTTATTCATGCACCAATGATCGGATCTTAACCAAATTAGTATGAGACCACCTTGGAGGTAACAACATTCCTTTAAAAAAAGAAAAGTCGGTTAAAAAGGAGGGGAGGGAATAGTAAAATGGCAGTGAATTTTTAGAAATTGCAAGTTTTTATAGAAAAAAATTTATTTGTAGAAGTTTGGATGTAAGAAAATAGCTGTTTACATGCTGGTTGCTGCAATTAACACAAACAATTTTCTGAAAATGTTAAGTTAAAATCGCTATTTAAATAAAATCTTATGAAGCTTGGATTCTCTCGCTGTCCTCGCTCTGCAAATTTGTTGCTGATTCGTAAACCTAAGAACTTGAGGTGCTTTGCTTCTGGTCTTTATAACGAAAGAGTAATTAGTGATTAGACTTTTTTGCAACAGTATAATATCATGTGATGGCTGCAGTGAGAAATTGTCTAGATTCAAAAAGTCCGCTAGGTCATGAGTGTCCGAAATATTTATGAAGTTCTTCACCTTGATTACATAATTCTAAACTCGAGTTTATATATTGTCCTATGCCGTTTGAAAATATAAATTTTCAAGGATTCTTTACCATTAATGAAAAGAATATTTTTTGCCTATATAAATAGAACAATCCTAGGCGTAAGACTTTACTTTCCTTGGGCCTCCCTAATATACATACCCACATATGTATATGTACACATGCATTGTTTGTTCAACGGTGTACGAGTATTCGTTATTTCAATTATGACTCTTAAAAGAAATTGGATTTTTATTCAAGAATCCTATTATAAATAACTGATAAATTAAGATTCTGAAAAAATACTTTCTCATTGCCTTAAATCAGCCAGATGATGAAGAGCGTAGTATCAAATTTGAGGGATAACGGCCGAAGTAGCAAAGAAAGCTTTTACCCCAGAGAGTGAAGCAATATTGACGAAGGCAATTTCCGATTTTATTGCCAACAATTTGTGTGTGCGAGAAATATGAATTAAATTTGACAAAACAAAAAAATACTTAAAAGAAATTAATAAAATTCATCAACTGCAGTTGCAATGAAGTGCATGTAGGCATATAAGAATTTAGATATACACATATGTATTGCACATCCGTCCATACATGTCCATGTATGGATCTACACAACCGCACGTTTCAATTACGCTCAGCGTGTACTTTTCTTTTCATTCGAACAACATAAACCAGTCGGATGGGTGCAAGCTAAAAAAAGCGTTTGAATTATTGTAGAATGAAAAAGAGAAATTAAGTACATAGCCGCTGCCGAGTCTTAACAAAAAATGTAAATTAAGGACAGAGCGATGTTGGCCCAATTGAAGTTTTTTACAAATAAAAATTTGTGGAAATTCTGTATAAAGTTCTTAATGCTAAAGCTTCTTAATTTCTTCTCCCGTTGCATTATGGTTAAATAAATAATTGGGCAATATTACTATTACAATTTAACTGGTATATAGAGAGTGATCTCGGACGTAACCTAGGGTATAAAAAAACAAGGGGCGATGCACCTCCCATAGGCAGGACATTTTTAAGCAACCATAACTTCAGAATCACGCGTCACATGAATTTGAAATTCTTCTCTACATCGCAAAAAATGGTGCCGACAGATGGCCCGCAGTCGAGATATTTAGAGACCCCGTCTTTATCGTATAACCAGGAGTAGCAGGTATTAACTTTATGATAACAAGAACACGGCAGAAATATTAATGATTAAGAAGAATACGGTAGGAATATCAATGACCCCGTTTGAACGGAAAAACTTTCGTCCATGGGACAGCAGGATTATAGAAGATTACGCACTCTTGGCAAACCTTGCCATATGTACAGATATCTCACAGGTGGAAATAAGAGCTCATAACATCGAAGAAGATTAGTACTTAACCCAAATGCTATCTCAGCGCTATTATTCTTGGCCTATGAGTAACCAAGGTTCTGCTCTTTAGTCTTTCAAGCTAAACTAATAAATTTTACATTACAAACCGTTTTTGCATAGCAACCCTTTTTTTATTGGTGAACGCAAAAGTTCTTATAAGGCGTCGCGAAGCAATACGTGAAGGGATTTTTTGTTCAGGATAAAAGATCTGCACTGTTCGCTCGATTTTCAAGGTCTTGGCCTTTAGATGTGCAAACTGGTTTTATTTTTTCTAAAAGAGTTGCCACCTCTTGGACAATCAAATTCCAAATATTTAATAGTCAATGCCCTCATATCCGCACCGTTCGTTCGATTTTCCAAAATCACTTGTCAAATAAAAATACTTGGACTGCATATATGCAATAAGGTTTTACTTTTTTGAAAATAGTTGCCACCCTTTAAAAAACTATTTTCAAATTATTAAAAAAAAATAAATTATTACAAATCGGGTATTAATCGAAATGGTTCTGAAAAGCTTTGTTTCTTAACTTGCTNTATCACGATATGGGTGACAAATAAAAGGGTTTTTGAAAGGTAGTAGTTTAAAAATATTTTGAAGAGGGTTGCCATCTGCTTGAAATGTCGAATTTAGTTAACTTATACACAAGTTATATGCAATATCACTGGATGTCAAACGAAAGAATGTTAAGAAATCTTTAGTTTTATTAGCAAGAATATTTTTGAGGTGCTGGAAGAGGGTAGCCACCTGTTTAAGAAGTTAAATTCAAAGGGGTTTCAAAACTCTTTATTTCTGACCTTTATTAAGTAGGGTTGCCACGTGTTTTAACAATCTTAGTTCATCAGTTTATTGAAACACAAGTGTATCGCAATGTCAGACGAAAGAGATTTTAGAAGATTTTAGTTTGAAAATACTTTTGAAGAGTGTTGCCACCTGTTTGAAAAGTAGAGTTTGCTTTACTCATACACAAGTTGTATGAAATATTAAGATTTGGATGCCAATCGAAAGGGATTTAGTTCGAAAGTATCTTTGATTAGGCTTACCACCTTTTCGAAAAGTCATATCGATATTACTATGTGCATATGCATGTATGAATATTATACCAAAAGCATTTTTTGTGATAGTCATTAAATTTGCACAGTTCTTTTGAAAGGAAATCAAATTAAAGACCTTAGGGTGTAGTTTAATTTTTTTTATTTAACAAGTCTTAGGAAATTAAAAACCTGCAATTTGCGAGACCTCATCGCTCAGAAATGGCTGCACGGTTTTAGATGAAATATGGCGCTTAGATCGCTTATAATTTGGAGTATTTTAACGTTTTTTAAATTCAATCCTGGGCATTTTAACGCCTCGCGGGTTCACTAGTTGTACCTATTTGCCGAAAAGTTGTACCTAAAGTATTCTCCGAGCAGTTGAAGCCAAAGCTAGTTAATATTTATGCCCCTTTAGAAAGGATGGAGGCTATTGGGATTCCCACACTGGAAAACGCGTTGAAATGCCTTGGAAAATGAGAGAAAATTTGCCGATAAATTATTTGGCTACGTTCCGAAGCCACTCAATAAAAATTATTACTGGGTTACAAGAACAAATTGCGGCTGAAAAATCCTCTGTCAATTAATTGCAAGACAAATTTTATGAAAGCCAGCTCAAGGTTTAATTATGGCTTCACGAGAAGTGAGTACAGTATAAAACAAAAAAAAGCTGTGACAAATTTATATACACATGCACGGGCAAATTTGGAATTATACTTTAATTTTATTTCACTTCATTTCGTTTTCATTTAGTATGGCTAATTTTTACTTGCCATGCGATTTTCGCACCCTGCTTGCAGTAGCTTTTTTCGCAGCTATTTATCGTGGTAAACCATTAAAGATTTTAAGTTGCCAACTCAAAGCTCGAAAATTACCAAATTATTTCCCATTATTGCGCTGTCTAAAATCCGATTTTCCTTACTTTCGGTCCTTAAGTTTTGAATTTATTAACTGCAGAAAAGGAAAATTTAGTGTCATGACTTGCTCGCCGCCACCGACTTGACCTGGCCTAATCTCGATTTAAGTACCGGCACCCAGCAGCAGCTAAAACTACAAAGTCGCATCATTTACAACAACAAAAACAAATACAGCTGCAGACAGTGGCAAAGTGCTGCTGCTTAGGTTCAAATTATTCGCTTACTGACTTACATATCCCAATAAAGATTTGGCTTTGAGATCAAGTGGAGATCACATTACATCTTCCAATTTCCAATGTTGTTCGAGAACTGAAGGCAGTTTTTTTTGAATGCAAAATAATTTAGTCCTCCACTTGAGAAAAGCATGGATATCAATTTGAATTCAATCTTTGTTTAACTTTTCGTCAAATATTTGGAAATATTTTAGAGACGAATTTTTATATTTACTTGAGAATCAAGAATTTCTCAAAGATTGGAAGAAATTAAAAAGTGTTTGCTTTATGCATATTGGGATGTATACAGATAAGTAAGTACATATGTATATTAGGGTGGTCCAAAAATGAATGTGAAATAGTAGAGCCGGACTTTTTATCCTCTCAAGCCCTATGATTGTTCTAAACAAACTATACTCCTATTTTTATTTTGAAATCAGAAAATATTTGGAGGTCGCTCAAAGCGCTCAAAGTTTTCCATGTATTTTATATGGGAAAAAATCAACTTTTCATAGAAATGGTGTAGAATTCTTGAAAATCAATACTTTTCAAACGGAAAACTCTGCGTCTCTTCAGGAGACTCCTAATAATAATACCCAGTTGTCTATTTAACAATTTTTTCATGGAAACCATAGGTCCGCGAAAAACCCCCGAAAACCCCAGAAAACGAAAACGCAATAGTGGGACCAATAAAAATCGTTGGCATTAAAAAATTAAAAAAAAACAATAAGTTATTATTACTGGAAGACACCTGAAGAGAATATAGTTGTCGGATGGAAAAATATCGATTTTCAAGAATTCAATTCTACGAAAAGTAATTTTTTTTTTTATATAAAATACATGGAAAACTTTGAGCGCTTTGAGCGAGCTCTAAATATTTTTTGATTTCACAATAAAACATAGCGGTATAGTTTTTTGATATAGAACAATATAGGGGGTGGGAGCAGATTAAGACTTACATTTTTTTTTTTGGACCACCCCAATGTATATTTTACTTATATACATACTTAAGCTTCTATGCTGGTGATCGAACGCGCTCACAACGCATCACTACTACTTATTAGCGCTATTTCATTGTCGTTTTATTATACTTTCCTAGTTTTCACATTTATCTTTGCATTGGTGGCAGCATTGAAGAATTTTTCGCCACCAGGTTTTGACTTTTCAGCGCCGTTGGAACGAACCTGTAGCTACCACAGCGCGCCAGCATTTCTACGTAAATTAACTTTAACTCATTTATTGTATTTTTTTATTTAATTTATTTATTTTTTTGGGCTTTTATTTTTTTCTTTGTTCATTTGTCCACGATTTTGGGTAAAAGTGCAACTAAACATCAATTACCCCAATTCCCATGCGCCACAGTGCACTTACTCTTACTTACGTACATATGTATGTATGTATGTACAAGTGTGTTTGTTGGTAGAATGTGCAAGCTGTTGAAGCAGCATCAAGTAACCGTCATGTCATACTAACAACAACAAAGGTTGCAAAGTTTTCCTAGACGTCCATGGTCGCATTAAGCCTTAACCGATGCTTTTGGCTGCTGGCGAAGTAAATTTGCGTAGATCACCCGTTTGTTGCGAGACACGTACACACAATCAAGTATTTACTATATACCTGCGACTCTGCTGCGATTAAATCACAGATAGGTATTGACGAATATTAATTAAAGTATGTAAATACATACCTATATGTAAGTACTACAATATTATAATAAAAAAATCAATAACCAAAGTTTCAATCCGTGTTGCCATTTACACTTGACACAGCTAGATATCACAGTTATATTAATAAAATAACATTCGTTTGTTCGACATTAAAAAAGGCAAATAATAAAATTATTTAGTGCATTCTACTGGCCCTTGATAGAACAAATTGAACACTGATAATAATAGCAATAGTTAGGTTGTGCGTTGGATGGGGAAATTACTATTAAAAAAATACAGAAAAAAACTTGCTATGAATTCGTGTCACTGATTTCTACCATCTTAATGTTCCCTTATTCTTCTTTAAATCGCTCTTTCTGGGCATAATATTAATTTTTTATTATCTACTATTTTATGTACAGAAAGTAGATGAACACAACTAGTTTACAAATGGCGAATGACGCTATTCTTTCTTTACTTCATCTCCCTTAATCGTTGCTATCTTAACGTCAACACCCGGAGGAATGTGCAATCTTGTATTCTATCATTATTGTCTGCGCAAACCTCATCAAAGCGAGATTCCTCAACATATCGCTTATCTGCGCGCATGTCCCGACAGAAAAGAAGGACGAGGCGTCCAAGGATCTCTTCTATGAGCGCTTGGAGCGTACAAATGAGCGTTACCCCTGTCACGGTTCTAAAATCGTATTTGGCGATTTCAATGCCAAGGTGGGCAATGAAGGGATCTTTGGAAAATTCAGCCTCCCCGACGAAACATCCGACAAATGACTGAGGCTGATCCAGCTTCTTTGCTGCCTTCGGATGGGATCGGCCAGAACCCAAATCACCAGGGCCGTCAGGAGAAAATTTGACTCCGGCCATTGGGAATTGCTTCGACCGATGCGAATAAAAACGGAGGTTTGATTTCTTTTTTCCCTCCTACGCATTTAAACGTATTTCGCGTCTTCCTTGGGGAGTCTGTTTTATTAATGATTATTTCTAAGAAGACGCGAAATGCGTTGAAACGCGTACGATGAAAAAAAAGAAATAACGCCTTCGTTTTTCTTCTCACCGGCCCAAGCAGCTCCGACCCAGCAAAATAAAAGGATTTTTGTGGTGAACATCTAAAAATGTTGTGAAGTGCCTTAATACAAATGTATGTATATTCAGTATAGAAAAGTTCTGACTCATTTTATTTCGAAATTTAGATTTTTCACTCACTGAAGACTTAATAGAATTTAAAAACAACTACTACAGCAGTAAATTAGTTTCTCTGTTTAATAAACCCAGGATTTTGAAAATTCCCAACCTAGGAACTTAAGTTTTGACGTAGAATACGTCTTACCTTAAGGTATGGGGGCTATGT
>NW_016170359.1:0-9595 GCF_001687245.7 Rhagoletis zephyria
GCCGATTGGTAAAAAATCGTGATCTTACTCCTCTTTGGCCTGCGCCTTTTTTGTGGATTGCAGCAGCGCCTGATCATGTGGCATGTGGCATGTGGCATGTGGCAAGCGACAAGCGGCATGCGGCAATTTTTTTGCTGCTTCCTCTTAATCATCCTTTGGTATTTCATCTTGGACGGTTGTCACGCGTTGTTTTCCTAGATGCCGTTGATTGCAATCATCACCAGTTGGTGTTCAATACGCTGAGGTTATATTCAATATTCTTCTTTTGCTAGCATCGTCTTTGTTTTTTTTTTTGTGGTATTTCGTTACATATATCAAATTTTAATGTGTTCGAAAAAAGTATGCACACATTCATGGATATATAGTATGTCTACTTGTTTGGTATGTACATATTTATGTATATATATGATTGCGATCGCGATTATTTTAAGGTGTATGCATACATATATGTAAATATATACTTATCACTTGCGGACACGATGACATTATCGGTGGTTGATTTGTGAGCGGAGCTTTATAAAATTTCAGTATGTATAAAGAGTACCTTGACGCTTGATTCAATTGTGTTGGGTTGAAATTTATTCTAACGAATTTATTCTAATTACATACATTTTTTGTAAGCCTATATACCTCACTATCAACAATTAATGAATTTTTTTTTTATTAAGAATCGTTGGAGACTATACAGTTTTTGGTCGATATAATTACATATAAAAATAGCGCACTTATCAAATAAAGCGAAAAATATTCTAATAGATCTCTATAAAAAAATATAAGTAGTTAAGTCTATGATCAATTAAAATTTGAATTTTCAGGTACTAGGTATCATTTAAATAATAAATGATTCTTGAAAATATTTAGAGTGGTCCTCTAACTACTCAATTCATTTGAGTCAAGAAAAATATGCATATAATTGTATAAAAATTGATAGCCACTCTTCCCACTGAATACCTATGTATGTACATATGTAAATATGCATGTATCATCATTAAAGTGCTTTCAAAAAGCACCAAGTTGATATAGGTTGTGCAGGAGGCTTCGAAGTATCAGTTGCCAGCTACTAATCAGCTCTTGGCAGCGCTTTTGGCAATCTTGACGCAAAAAACATACATATGTATGTACATATGTACATGCAAGAATCACAGTATTCGTGTGCTCTTTACTATTAAAGTAAATACTTTAAGTGCCGTATTTGATTGCACTCAAAAGCCGCTCGTGTCATTCAAAACGTCAAGGTTGGTGGTAGATACAGAAGTCTAATCTTGAATGTACATGTTAAGAAAAAAGTAAGCGAAACTTGTGTTTTTCTGGGTATTGTCTTCCTTTGTTACTAGCCTGTGCTCGGGATAGAGTTTTGTCGTGACTTATTGGAAACGGTGACGACCAGAGTGAGCTTTTACTCTGTCGTGGCTGCTGTAAATTGTAAATATTTAAAGCTTAAAAAGCTCTGCACAGAATTGAACATGCATGCAGAGCTTTTTAAGCTTTCAAGGCCAATGACGAGTTTTTAAACATTTCTCCTTATTGCTTCTTGCAGAGTTGACCATTTCAAAGACAAGCGTTTAGAGCTTTTAAAAGCTTCACGTGCCCTTAACTATAATAAACCAATGCTCTGCATTTCTGTCATTGAAACAGTTGTGACCAGAAAGGGCTTTTAGTTCCTTCGTGTCTTTACAAAATATTGACGATCACAGAGACCTTTTACCGTCAGCGCCACACTATTTGGTTTTTTTTTTTTTTTAATTTAAAAAATTAGTACAATAAGACGTAAAATCTTTTCTAATAAAACAAACAGATAATTACAATTTAAGATTGGATTATTTGAATTCATACGTATGCTATAGAGAAAAGTAAAATGAAGTAGTAGTCAAAACGCGCTATCTCAGAAAACTTTTTAAGAACGTCCTACCTCAAAATGTGAATGAAGAACGCCCTGTTTCAGATTTTTATTAAAAAACACCTCTATCTCAGAATTCGGTTCAAGAACGCCCTATCTCAGCTGAAAATACATTGAAAATGAGATACGGCAGCTGAGATAAGGCGTTCTTCAGCTTAATTCTGAGATAGGGCGTGTTTCAATCAAATTCTGAAATAGGGCGTTCTTGATAAGGTTTCTGAGATAGGGCGTTGTCGAACTGGCTACTGGCTGCCGAGATAGGTCGATCTTCCACTCGGGTCTCGGTATGTAAATATTTACATTTATATCTGTGTAAATTAAGCTAATTGCCACTAAAAATTTAATATACAAATATTCAAGTTGCTTTATTTAACTAGTTATGATATGTAAGCGCCAGTAGCTTGGCAAGTTGAAATCCGGGAAGGGATTTACGCTTGTTTTTTGTTGGTTTATTTTTTGTCTTTTCTACGACAAAGCCCATTCACTCATTAGGAATTGTGAGCAACATGTTGTTGAAATGCTTCCGGGGCTAAAAAGATGTTGATGTTGCAGCAATAAATGCGTCCAAACAACAACTAATCACAAGCAACTAATCAAAGAACGGAGAGTTACGAATGAACCCAGCAGAAAAGTTTTCTATGGCTGCGTATGTAAAGACTAGTTTCTGTGCAAATGGAAAATTTATTATGAATTCTATATGCAGAGGTTGGTGAAAAAAACTAAGTGTGTAACAAATGCAACCAATTTAAACTCTTTAACTTTTATGACAATTTCAACATCAGCTCAAGCCGATTGCGAAAATTTTTTGTACATATGTATGTATATTTTACTGCTGAACAGTGCTTCATAAAAGTAGTCTTATGACTATTAAACTAATCTGTTCTTAACTGGTTTCAGTCGAATTGGTTTAATAATGCTTTCTTCAAAGTGGCTCAAGCCATTCACGACAATTTGATTGAAAAGCAAATGAAATCATTTACGATGAAATGCACACACACACACACACACAGGTTGTATGATTAATAAACTTTTAGCTACTGCAGTTCTCTGCTGTGTTTTAAGATAGAAACATCAGTACAAATAAGTTTACCACTAACACAGCTATATTTAACACATCGAGTTATAAATAAATTAGTACAAATTGTACCAAACGATAGTTGTTACATTTTTTGTTTTTATCATTGCTATGTATCTGAGAAATTGTATCTTCAACAGGGAAATACACTGCACGATAGCAGCAGTGGGTTTGTGTACAAGTCAGGCAATGCGTGATGCATAGAGTGCAACTTGGCGTTCGGCTTTTTAACAAGCTTGTCAGCTTAGTGCAAACTTGCAAATCATGCCACTTCCTTTTCCCTGTTCGCTTTCGTTGTTTTGTGCAGATAAAACATTTTAATACTTCACGTTGAGAATTTAATGACGTTATTGCAACAGAGAATTTGATTAGAATAATTTCATAGACATGCCAGTCGTTGATGCTGTTGAGTGTCAGGTACATATTAGATATTAGGTTTTTGTGTATTTGTGCGAATAACAACATAACGAAGCTTCAGTCACATATTTAACATTAACAAGATTATTATCAAGAGAGCAGCATGAAGACAGCCATACGTATGCAAGTATCTGTTGGGGAAAGGAAGAATATTTAAATCGACGTAAATAAAAATTATTTCGACTTAAAGTCTGAGTTATTTTGTTATAAATATTTTTAGGGAAAAAAATGTTTGCATTGTTCTACCAGTTCCGTAGCATTTTTGGATGGGCTAAGGTATTCGGCTAGTGGGCCTCTGATTACAGTATACAATCATTTTCCGTATACTTAATGATTAGGACCGTGACAGTTACAAATTTTATTTAAAAAAAGCGCTCTTTAACAATAATTTTTTGACTTTAATAACCGTTTTTTCTGACTTTTATTTTATAAATCCAAAATAACAATTATTTTTTGATTTTTGTCTAAATAATCTACAAATAACAGTTATTTTTGATTCTTAAATCATATGTATGTCTTACATAACAGTTATCGAAGACTTTTTTTTATAAAAGTCATAAATAAAAATCAGCCACTGACCTTTATTTTTTAAATCATACTTTTAAAAATAATTTGTATAAGTCGTAGTACACTTTTGCTTCCCCACACCTTCTTAACTGCGAAAAATTCCAATAACTTTAAACGAATGAATTTAGTTAATAAATTTTGTATTTCCGATGGAAAAACTGTACCGATTTTTTTTTCGTATGGAGAGTGATGCACCCTAATGCACATAGTATGTATATCTGCATATTTTTTGTGAGTTCGTACAGATCGTTTATGATGTGCTTTGGTGGTTGGTTTGCTTCCAGAAAGCGTCTCTTTGGTAGGAATTTTATACGACAGCCGGTTCTATGTACCGAAATGACTAGAGTTTTAACCCACCAGAACTAATGTTAAGGTCTAAAAGAAAGCTGGTGTGATGTGACTGAAATTGGTAAGAGAATATCTGTATTTTCTTGCAAGTCTTTTGTAAGACAGTTGCAAGATTTTTCTTATTCTGGCATGAACGAAAATCTTACAAAACAAAGTTTTCTGCCAGTTTCCATAGTGAAAAGCTGTTTTAACAGAAAGCACTTGGGCGTGTTCCAAATGGAGACGGATGTATCTATATCACTTTGTTTGCGCTGCTCCAACTGTCGCAATGGCCAATTGAGCAAACATCCGAAATTCGAAAACTCGAGCAGCGGAACTATTTTTTATTTAAGTTAATTCTTAGCTTACCATATAAAATTAAGGAGTACCGTTAATTTCTGCTTGATTCATTGATCGGATCTAAACCAAATTAGTACGGGGCCACCCTTGCCATAAAAATAGAATTATCGAAATCAGTTCCCGTGGTCTAAAAAAATATTCCGACGAATTAATAACCTTCTCCCTATTTTGAAGTCGGTTAAAAGAAAAAAAATGTTTTTTTTTTATTCCATTTCATTTTTAGAAACTTATAAGTATTTTTCATTTTATTTTTTTTTTTATAATCCTCTATAAATAAAATTTTGTTCTTCTAAAAAGAAATTTTTATTTAATTATATTTCATTTTAAAGAACTTAATTATTATTTTTTTTTTTATTAAATTTTCTTTCAATTTTAAAATTTTTGTATTTTAAAGGGAAAATCATTTTTTTTTTTTGTAGGTTCATTTAATCTTTAGGAACTTATTTTTCTTTTTAATTTAATTTTAATTTATTTATTTTTTTTTCATTTTTCTTTCTATTTTTTTTTAATAAGAAAAATATTTTATTTTGTTATCTTCATTTAATCTGAAGAGAACTTATGGCTAAAGGAAAAAAGATTACAACTAAGATCTCTGCGTTAGAAAATCTTCCAATTAGTCTTTCGAAATACGGAAAAGCGTTTTCGAGACAGTTGCCAGAATTGCTCTGTTAGTCTACAATTTCTACGTTCTTCACTTATTTCAGTATGCATTTGAATACTTAGTACGTATACATGTATGTATGTACCTATGTATGCCTAAAGTCCACCTCACCCCATAACAACTCATCAATTGCATACAAGCAACGGGCAATACGGGCTCAATTACACCGTTTTTCTTCGCATATCTCTCTTTATCTCCAATTGCTATGCTGGATATCAGTAGGCAAAAGACTGGTAAATATCCCATTAGCTTCGCCATAATCTCAAGCAGGAAATCATGGATGCGATAATCCATTCTGGCCACTTTGCTTTATCTTGGCATAGCTAACACGCCATTGAAATAATTGTAAGCATATCAACGCATAAATGGGCGCACTTACATACATACATACATACATACATAGTACATACATATGTATACAAGTGTGCACGCCTGCTGGTTTAACAAATTTATGCAGTCATGCTGATTCCTTAATGATCAAATACCGCTGCAACAAAACTTGCCACAACTTGTCGACTCGTGTGCATGCAACAGTTGGGTGGCAATGGAGACATGGCCACGAAGGCACAGCCAGGCTCAAACTATTGTAGGTAAATTAATATTGTTGCGCAATGGCCATTGCCATAGCCCATTGCCATTGCCATTGCCATTGCCATTGTCGTTGTTGTAGGCATTGCGTGCGAACTCTGAATTCTACTCTTCCGCAAAATTGCGCACGCACACACAAAAGAAAAACATAAAAGACATCGACACCACGAAACACCATCACGCCGCCGCTAACAGCGTAATAAGAGCAGAGCAAATGGCTGAGGAAGATTCTGCAATGCGTTAAATGCCCACTACGCTGGCCTGGTCTGGTGTTGTTAGCCAGATCAGCAATGTGATAATTATAAAATGTTGGTTGAAATTCACAAAGAGCGCAGCAACATCAGCTGGAATGGTTAGCAACAGAAATGTGCCTGCAGCAACTTGACCTGAGCGAGCAACCAGTCAGCCAACCAGCCAGCCAATGGTGGGTATGGGATGCGAAGAAGTGCCTTTCGTTTGGCGTTTGGCGTTTGGCGATGCGTGAAGGTGCCAAACCCGAACGGCACCACACACACAAATACATACATACATATGTATGTATGTACAAATGCAGAAGTCGAAAAGACGCACGAATGCACACACGCACTTGCGCAGGCGTACAATTTCAAGATTCTACCGTTCAACGGACGTGCCTACCATATCCTCCCTCTTCTGCCTCTTCTTATCTGCTGTGTTTCTGCTAAGTTGAGTGCACTCAACTCCCTCAGCTGGTTTTATGTGGTTGGAGAATCCAAAAATAGCTAGTATACATACATACATACATACATATATTTAGTATCAAATTGTAAATAAAAACAACAACAACAACATGAAAAAGCTGCAAGAAAACAAACGAAATGCAAAAAANGAAATTGTAAATAAAAACAACAACAACATGAAAAAGCTGCAAGAAAACAAACGAAATGCAAAAAAAGAAAATGTTTGTTGTTGTACCTTAGAATGAGGAAAACATTGAAAAATGAGTGGAAATTAATTACATGCGTTTGTAGGGGTGTGTGCATGTGCGTGAATGTCTTGCGCGAAAAGTCATTGCACTCCACTTGCGCAATCGATATGACCAGGCAGGCAGGCAGGCAGGCGAATATGGCTAGGGAGGGAACTGAATACATATGTATATCGAAACTCGTACGAATTTTCACAAATAACGAAACTTTGGTTGAGGTGAATAGAACGCGAATTAGGGCATTTCGGAAACCATTATATATTTCTTTTCTATGAGAGATTGGTTAAACCTTGGTTTCATTCTCCAAATCGAATCTGATTTTAATTTTAGCGCACGAAAATAGTTATAAAAAATTTAAAATCTTATTATAATAGATATTTACTCAACATTTTTGTTGAAATTACAGGATATTGATTATAGTATTCAATTGCACTACGAGGTGGATTTTCTTGACGGGCGTGATCAGTAGTTATACAGGTATTCTTCTAGGGTTGGTGACGTGATGTTAAGAAATATATATTTATGCCCATTTTGGCTTTTAAGTTATCAACCAAAACGCTGTTCCTCCATTGATTTTTTTTTTAGGCGCTCAATCAGCAATTAGAGCATTTCCATTTCAGAAAAGTGTATCAATGGATGCATACCCAAGCATATTTTAGCATTCGCCCTTAAATTCCATCGTAAAAGGACTAGTTGGGTAAGNGCAAGCATACTTCAGGCGAAAATTATCGCAATTTTAGCATTCGCCCTTAAATTCCATCGTAAAAGGACTAGTTGGGTAAGAACAAATATCAGTCCGAAAGTCATGCAGCATTGAAACCCATTTTGAGCAAACTTGACAACCGTAACAAGAATAACTTATTTTGGTTTCCAGATTTTCTCGATATGTAGATCAAATGGAGCCTCAATCTGTCTATGATCTATTCAAAACTTGTTTAGGCGAGAAGGCCTAAGAACTCTCATCGTTTACAATGCAGTGTTGGAATAAGCCTGGTAAGGTGTGGCTTTTGATGAGGCGAAATAGAGGCGCGGCAGGTGGAGGAATCTCCACTGCATATAAATACATCCATATTGCGTAATTGTCCAAGTGTGGGTAATCTTAGGTGCCAATCCTGGCAACTGTCACCAAGGGGCAATTCACCACTGNAAAATAGAGGCGCGGCAGGTGGAGGAATCTCCACTGCATGTAAATACATCCATATTGCGTAATTGTCCAAGTGTGGGTGGTAATTGTCCATCTTAGGTGCCAATCCTGGCAACTGTCACCAAGGGGCAATTCACCACTGGTTTTCGAAACAACAAAGCCCTTCGTAAGAAAATTGTCAATTCTGGCAACTATCTTGAAAACTTTTTACTGTCCTTCGAAAGACTAATTGAAAGATCTGCTAACGAAGAGGTATTTATTAGTATTATGCTGTTGGACTTTTAGTATTTCTTTTTTTAATAGAATGAAATTAAAAATATATTCAACAATTTATTTTAGATTGAGGCCGTTATTAATTGAAAATGTTAGTGGAAAAATAACAGTAATTCCATAAACATTTCCTTTTTAAAACAATAAAAACTAATAAAAGAAAATTAAATAAAAAAAATAAATTAAAAATTTAAAATAAAGCAAAAATATTACTAAATATTAATTGAAAGTTAAAAAAGTATATTTTTCTTTTTAAGACACTAAAATCTGAAAACTGAAAGAAAATTTATATAAAAAAAAAATTTTGAAACAAAAAAGAAACAGTACCAAAACTCGAATAAAACTAAAAAAACATTTTTTTATGGTTTTTCATAATTTTTTGTTTATAATTTCAATTCAGGTTTCTTCTTGAACGAAAAAATATATTTTTTTATTTCATTAAATTTTTAGGATCTCACTTCACTTTTTTATTTAATTTTCTTTTAGTTGTTTGGTTTTGTTTTAAATATTAAAATATATAAATAAATATGTTAAATATATATATATATATATATATATGTTTCTCTTTAAAATAATAAAATCTTGAAAGTAATAAAAAAATTTAACAAAGCTCATTAGCTAGCGCTTCTGACTTTGTACATCGATGATGCGGGTTCGATCCCAGCTGAAATCTAGAAAAAATAAGTCGAATGAGGAGATGTTCTGATCTCCGAAATAGTAGCTATAACTTCTATCGCTTAGAGTTTGTTCTTTTTTCTATTTTTTCTAACCAACAAATCGTGGTACAAAGCTCAATAACGCTATTGAAATAAACGAAATAAGTTTCCGAAAATTAAAATAATATACCCGTATGTACTATATTTTTCTCTTTGAGACAATGAATAATTAAAAGAAAATTAAATTAAAAAAACCATAATCCCACATGTTTAATTTCGTTAGCGAAAAATTAATTCTCCTTTTCTTGTGTAAGCCTTAGCCTACTTTCAACAGAATTATGACCCTAAACAAAATCTTAAAATTATTTCACTCTGTGCTTCTCTAGCAGCATTTTTAATTTGCATTTCGCTTCATCACAAATTTCGCTTTATAGATAACGGATCTAAATTTGCTGTAGTTATGTCAGGTTATGCGAGCGAATTTTCAAGGCCCTCTATACTGTGTTTAACAAGTGGTTCGGATATAACGTAGACAGTCGATTTATAACAATTAGGTTGTCATATTCTCTTCCTATCTTTCGAAAGGTTCTTAAAATCAAAGGTATTCACTATTTTCTTTTAAGATTCAATCTGATAATCGAAATTTTTTCACGTGCCTGACCTCAAAAAGGTTAATTTCTAATCTCAACA
>NW_016170359.1:15080-15912 GCF_001687245.7 Rhagoletis zephyria
CTTATTTGTGCTGAGATTTCCCCACTACTTACTCATTTATGTGAATTATTTATTTACTTAGAATTAATTTTGAGTGCATGATGCCACAGTGGTGGCAGTGGCAGTTCAATTGCATGACAAGGTGTATGTATGTATGTAGCTATCGTTGTCGCCATGGTTGTTGGTTGGTTGGTTGGTTGGTTGGTTGGTTGGTGGCTGCCAGTTGAACTTTCGCCAAGAATCTGTGTAAATACATATTATAAATTTTAATGGCATTAAATAAAGATGTGCAGCAATCATATTCTCATTCGTGCAGTCAATCTTTTGTATAGAAATAGAATATATTCAATCTGCATGTATAAGTATGTACATCTTTATATACATACTAGCGGTTGTAGAGTAGTAGCAATTTCGCTGATATGCGATTATTTGCAACCAAAGCGCCGCACAGTGGTAAAAAAGGGAAAAGTGCAATTTTTTTTTTTAATATTTTTAATATTTGAATGGCTCAGCCTAACAAAGTGATACATATTTGAATAAGAAAAATCAATGATAACGAAATTGGCAGTTTTATACAAAATAAAAGCAACAAAAGTCAGAAGAATTTCATTCAGCTAAAACTGATTGCGATCTTTGTTCACTTAAGCGAAGTGTGTTTCTTAAAACTGCTGTTATTACTTCTTTTGTTGTAGTTTCATATTAAAATAGAGCACTTACTAGAACAAAATTAGAAAAAGTCAAGGCAATCGACCAAATATTTTAATATATATAAGCAGACAAAAATGACATTTTATGAACTCCAACTTTGACACTTTTGATGGACAAAAACTACGTTTCTTTCGTCTTCCTTCGC
>NW_016170360.1:0-3993 GCF_001687245.7 Rhagoletis zephyria
GTGTTTCATCGTCTGCTGCTGTTGCTATTGCACATGTCACTGCCACTTGTTATTGTTTACGCAGTCAAGCAGTCCCGCAGCGCTGACAAAAAACTATAGAAAAACACAAAAACGATTTGAGTAGACAAATAAAGTACGATAAAAAACTTTTGTTCAACTTTGCTTTCAACTATAATACGTTTACAAAACTAGAAAAGCACCGCTATTTAGAAGTGAAGTAAAAGACACGACCATTTCGCCGGCGTGACACTCAACTTGAAAAATTCTGCCACTTTCATTTATTTATTTGTGCGCTTGTTGCATGTGGCAATAAATTAAATACGAATACACCCAGTAGCCGCTTTGCGTTTCTCGTAAGTTTTCTTACAAATTCTATTTTTACAGTCTTGTTATTTGCTTTATTGCACTGGCGAAGTCTTTTCGTTGATACCGCCTGTGGGTGCAATTTGACATAAAACAGCGCTGCTATCTCGAACGTTATTTAAGGTGTCAGACGGTTCGTGAACTTGTACATTGAACTTTCGATTTCAACTTGACAAAGGCCACGTTTTTTTTGTTTATTAACACAGCTTTTCTGTAAATACATGTATACATGGATACATAGCCATATATATAGCTACATACATAAATATATAGTTAAAGACAAAAATACATTAGAGTGGCGATAACGTTGTATGAACAGTCGCTAATTTTTTTAAAACGCCTCTAAGTAATACTGAGTAGTTTCAGGTTCACAATATACATAACTTTTGCATTAAGGAAAATTACAAAATTGAGCATTGATACCGAAATTTTCGCACTTTGAGACAATAAAACGTTCCCGTATGCTCCTAAATTTGTCTTTACCAAAAATCATATAAAAAAACTACTTTTCCATCGAACTATAGAAGCCTGGAATCAGGTAAACAATCATGACACGCGATAACATACAAACCCAAAGAGTGCGGCAAATAGTATATGATTTTTTTGTTTCTTTACTTAATTGTTTCAAATGTTTTGGCTCATAAGGGATTTTTTTGTGTGGGATGGGTACTTCTGTCGGCAGTGTTCGACACCTTGGAACAAATATTGTTCATCCCCTTCGTCGGATGTCATCGGTAGACTAGAATCTTAAAATAATTCAACAGCTTTCTCCGCTGAGCCATTCCTGCCTAGAGAATTCCTTTTCCCTTTCTTCGTCTGGTGCATGGCATAATGAAATCACTAATACCTACATATATTTATTCCATCAGCTCAGCATCCGATCAAATAAGAAACGATTAATTTTCAATTGTTCGTGTGCCGCCATTTCGGATTGCTTGCGAAACAAAAAGATCTTAACGCAAAACAATATCTTTGTTCATGAGTCTCGCAAGCATCGGTAGTACAGAGTGAAGTTATTCCTCGCCTATAAGCCTTTACCCTTGTTATCAAAATGGTGTTTAGAGCCTGTGATATGGACATGGTCTTATTCTTCGCGCTAAATAGACTTGCGGAAAATAGTGATGGTAGTGGGAGTCTAGCTCGGCTATTGCAAAAAAAATGTAAGTGCGCCTGGGCCACACTGGAGAAGTGAAACTTACGTTACATACATATCTATTTTGTCTCATAACCAATATACATACATACATATGTACATACATACATCTGCTTAAAGGTTATATTTTTTGTCTTTTTTCGAAATCGATAAATATCGACAACAAAATCGATTAATATCGATAACAATCGATAAAGGTCGATAAAAAAATCGATAAAAATATCGATAGCAAAGTCGACAACAAAATCTGCAAAAATATCGAAAAAAAATCGATAAATATCGATAAAAAAATTCTATAAATATCAATAACAAAATCGATAAAAAAATATCGCTAATAAAATAAATAAATATTGATAACAAGGTCTATAAATATCGATAACAAAATCGACAACAAAATCAATAAATATCGATAACAAAATCGATAAATATCGATAACAAAATCGATAAATATCGATAACAAAATCGAAAAATATTGATAACAAAGTCTATAAATATCGATAACAAAATCGATAAATATCGATAACAAAATCGAAAAATATCGATAACAAAATCGATTAAAAAATCGATAACAAAATCGATAAATATCGATAAATAATCGACAAATAATCGATAATAAAAGCGATATTTATCGATTTTGTTATCGATAAGTCTCGAGATTCCCGAAAGTTTCTAAAATCCCAAAATAGTTCCCAGATTGAGTCTGTGTCTCTCTATATCCATTACCTTTATTTTAATCTTTCTTCCCCTATCTTCGCCTTTACTTTTGATCGGAATCCTCATCTTTGGTTTTACTTTTATGTTTATCACTTTTTTCTTCTACATATTCCCCTTCACCTTTGCCCTTATATATATATGTAAGTAAAGTGTTTAAGTTTACCTCGGTCTTCATTTTTGCCTTTATCTTACGCATCTTTGTTTTTGTTTTTATTTTTACCTTTACCTTTATCATTTTTTTTCAGGGACGTGAACCAGATGAAAAATTTGGTCGGTTCGGTTCAGCGGTTCGAACCGTTTTTGCACTTTTGGACTGGTTCGTCAAAGCGGTTTTTTGGTCTTTGAACCGGGGTTTCGGTTCGATTCAACGGTTCGAAAAACAAAAAAATAATGCGAAAGTTTAAGTGTCCAGTGTCAATTGCAACAACACGCACGGTTAAGGGTCAAGTCTCTGTCAAATGAGATGGGTTGCCTTTACATTATATATTGTCACATGGTAAACAAACGTGGTAGGTATTACCATGTTTAACAAAAAGAAAAAAAGTGAGTGCATTTATCTATTGAAAATTGATTGAAATGAACCTTTAAACCTTTGTGGAAAATTTCAGTTCGGTTAATGGTTCAGTTAATTAATAGAAAAAAGCGGGTTTCCGGTTTAAAACCGGTTCGGTTCAAAACCGGTTCACGTACCTGTTTTCTTTATGTATGTACGTAGTCGCCTTTACTTTCATTCTTGTATTGGTCTTTTTCTAAGTTTTATTCTTTAAACTTTTATTAGCAAATTTTTGTTAAATTAATACCATATGCATACACACAAAAAGCACTTGTTTCAGTCCAAATCATTTCCGTTGCACCATTTCCGTGTGCAATTTTCGTTGAATTTGCCAATTTACTCCCAACCAACCAACCGCTGCTAAAGAAGTTTCACTTCAAAAAAATAAACAAAGATGAAAACGATTAGGATCCACAGAGTTGATTAAATTCTGGGAAAAAACTCAAATATTCAAGGTAGTTCAATCCAGAANAACAAAGATGAAAACGATTAGGATCCGCAGAGTTGATTAAATTCTGGGAAAAAACTCAAATATTCAAGGTAGTTCAATCCAGAAAATTTACACGCCATCTTCGCTCTAGTCTGGAGCAAAATAGATGTCAAAAAGAAAAATTATTCTAGTTCACGGTATCTAGATACTAGAAAATGTTTTTAAGAATTTCTTTTAGAAAAGTTTCATCCGCGTCATTTTGTTTCTATACTTTTCACACTTACAATTGTATGTGAAATTCTACCAGGTGAAGTTATAAGGAGACATTTTTAAAACTATCGCAGTTAAACCTTTGGCTCATAATTTTTGTACATACAGTTCATTTCCACTGCACTTAAATCTTTGGAAAAACTTATATTCTTGGGAAGTATGTGCAACAAAAAAGACTTGTTCTCTGAAATATTTTATAAGCATATTTTTTTCTTAAACGAGATTAACTTTCTTGTATCTTTTTCTAATGAATTGTCTGTGTTAAATACTATTCATGATTAAACATATAGTTTTCGAGTTATTGATTCCCAGATAAAAGTTAACATATGACAAAAAAAAAATTAAATGTAACTTATTTAGTTCATATGGCATACCTTCATAGCAAAAAGTATCGACTAGGAATATTAATCCCGGGTTCTTGGCAAGTAATCCCGGGGTTTTCGGGATTTGTAATTTGCACTGATGGTAATAATAGAAACTCCTTTTCTTGACCAGTATTGGCTATATTTC
>NW_016170360.1:15095-15912 GCF_001687245.7 Rhagoletis zephyria
AGTATTGAGAAATCATTACTTTGAACATTTGGTGCGTTTGAAATGAATTGCCACGTGTTTAAAAAGTTACATTTAAATTATTCAATAAGTTGGATGAATTAATTCAAATATGGGCATCAATCGAAATGGGTTTGTAAGGCTTTTTTCTGAAATATGTTTAAAAATTCAAATGAGGTCAAACTAAAGTTTGATTTTTTTTTTATTAAGAGCTTCTTTTTATCGGTACAGGGTGATTTGAAATTTGATGATACAAAAAACCTGCACTATTCGAGACCTCTCTTCACTCAGAAACGGCTGAAGTTAAAACTTTATTGATAAACCATTTCAGTATTCTCTGCCGAACTGCAGCTGCGGCTGAATTTTATTGTCTGCATCATCCTGTACACACACGCTAAATTTCTATCGCTAAAAATCTCATGAATAGAATGTGGGCCTAAAAACATAAAATCATTCCATCGAAACATAACATATTCAAGCAGTGACCATCCGTACTTTATTCAAATGACAGTCCTTTTTTAAGTGACTGTCCTTTGACTTTATTTATTTTTCTAAAAACTGTTCTTTCAAAGTACTTTTTTTGATACCATATCGGACTTTAATGCATTTCATATAGTTATTACAGCCTGCACTCTAAAAAATTTTTGTTTAAATTTGCTCATATTAAGAGAGGTAGGTAACCAGGAGGATGGTTCCGTGCGCAGAAGTGGAAAACTTTTGACTGCCATTCACCTGGGAGTGGCCAGAAGCGATTCTTGTGCGTACGGTTAAAATCGCAGCTCACAACGTCCGGATATTTATATCCACGTATCCTCTGGGT
>NW_016170361.1:0-1456 GCF_001687245.7 Rhagoletis zephyria
GTTTAAACCCCACAAAATGCAATTTTATGCGTTCAGAAGTTACTTTCCTCGGTCATAAGTGTTCATCCAAAGGCCTGCTGCCTGATGATTCGAAGAAAATTGCAATTAAAAAATATCCTAAACCTTGCGATAAAGATGCAGTACGCAGGTTTGTAGCATTTGCTAACTACTATCGACGATTTATACCAGATTTTGCATCAATAGCAGCACCTTTGAATAAACTTAGCAGGAAGAAAGTAAAATTTAATTGGGATAACTCTTGCGAAATTGCGTTTGAAAAACTTCGTAAATCTCTAATGTCTCCTAAAATTCTTCAATATCCAGATTTCACAAAAGAATTTATAATTACAGTAGACGCGTCAAAAATTGGTTGCGGTGCAATTTTGAGCCAAAACCACGATGGTAACGATTTACCTATTTGCTTTGCGTCAAAAGCTTTCAATAATTCAGAACAAAAAAAGGCGATAATCGAACTAGAACTCTTAGCTATTTATTTTGCGATCAAACAATTTCGACCTTATGTCTACGGTACGCACTTTACCGTAAAATCCGATCATCGTCCTCTTGTTTATTTATTTAACATGAAAGACCCTTCTTCAAAACTTTCACGTATACGACTTGAACTATCAGAATACAATTTTACTATCGAATATATAAAAGGAAAATCTAATGTCGGTGCAGACGCACTATCGCGAATCACAATTCAAGAACTTAAAAATTCAAATAACACAATTCTGGCAATACAAACAAGATCAATGACAAAACGCAACGAACAAAAGCAACAACAATATGAAGATGTAAAAGACGAAGAAAATATTAAATTAAAAGTTTACGACAAATTCTCATATAATTTTTCAAAAAAAATCCCGCGAATAAAAAGCCATATTAGTCATGACAAAAATAATAATAAATTTCATTTAAATATATATGCGCATTTAAAACACAAAAAACTCGAGTTAATTAATATTGCGTGTGCTAACAAAATAATTCATTTAGATGAATTACTTTTGAAGCTTGAAAAAGAAGCTAGTAAACACAATATTAATAAAGTAGAATGGCAAAAAGATGATAATTTCTTTCAATATTATCCTATTTCAAATTTAAAAATATCCGGGAATAAAATTTTAAAACATTTGCAACTTCTTTTAACTGACCCTGTAGAAACAGTGGTTGATAATGATAAAAAACTTAAACTTATGACAATTTACCATAATGATCCAACTTTAGGCGGCCATTTTGGTAGCAAAAAATTGTATGCGAAATTACGCACTAAATATTACTGGAAAAACATGACTCGCGACATTGCCAAATTCGTGAAAAATTGCGAAAAATGTACATTAAATAAAGTAAAACCAAAAACCAAAGAAAAGCTTGTTATAACTCCAACACCCTGTAAACCGTTCGAAATACTAGTCATCGACACTATAGGGCCACTACCTGTATCCGCACTCGGTAA
>NW_016170361.1:2905-3777 GCF_001687245.7 Rhagoletis zephyria
TCTTTGAGAGTTTTATTTTAACGTATGGTGCAATGAATGCCATAAAATCAGACTTAGGAACTGAATTCAAAAATGAATTATTCAATGAATTGACCAAACTCTTAAAAATTCAACATGATTTCTCTACCGCATACCACCACGAAACGGTTGGTACAATTGAGAGGAATCATAGGGTTTTTAACGAGTATTTACGTGCATATTTAAATGAAACATACTCAGATTGGGATGTTTACCTTAAATATTTTACTTTTTTGCCTAATACTTCAAGTAATACAGTTTTCGATAACCAATTTACTCCTTTTGAGTTAATATTTGGAAAAAAGGCACTTTTTCCAAATGAATTAGCTAAAGAAGAAATTGATCCAATCTATAACATTGAAAATTATGCAAAAGAAGTAAAATATAGAATGCAAAAAACTCACCAATTAGCGAAAAATCTCATAAACAAACATAAAATTAAAAATAAGAAAATTTACGATAAAACAGCGAAACCGTTAGATATAAATACAAATGATAAAGTATTGATTCAAAAAGAACCTCGAAATAAGCATGAAAGCATATATCAAGGCCCATATACTGTAATTAGAAGNCTCATAAACAAACATAAAATTAAAAATAAGAAAATTTACGATAAAACAGCTAAACCATTAGATATAAATACAAATGATAAAGTATTGATTCAAAAAGAACCTCGAAATAAGCATGAAAGCATATATCAAGGCCCATATACTGTAATTAGAAGCAATGAAGCAAATGTAACGGTGCTTGATGAAAAAACACAAAAAGAAAAGACTTTTCATAAAAATAGAGTTCATAAGATATAACACTTTTATATATAAAACTAACTCGTAGTTAAATAATTATCATTAATA